>NC_056749.1:127694323-127766823 GCF_019279795.1 Protopterus annectens
TTGTTTGTGTCTTTCGGCTTTTCCCGGTTAGGGGTCGCCACAGTGGAACTCTGGTCCGCTAATGATTGGTAGTGGATTTTTACGTACCGGGTTACCAGCCCTGACGCACAACCTTCAACGAAGGCATGCCCCATTCACGTATGCCTCCACAGAGAAGATGCTCTAGCTGAGAATTGAACGGGACAACGTCTTGCTATGAGGCAACAACGCTACCGCAGCACCACCACCGCAGTATAATTTCTCCATATGTGTTGTTTCTAAGTACATGACTATTAGTTGACATTAAAATGCGTGCACAGTACATACATTCCTATTCAGTTTTGCAAAGCCTACTACTATTAGGATAGTACAACGATTAAGGAGCTTTTAACAAGCTGTTTCCTGTGGTTCAAGGTCTGATTCCTTCAGTCTCCATTGCCTAACTGCGTGACTAAGACACTGCTCCTAGGCTGAGTCTGAAAAAGGTCCATGGAGATCAGTGTCCTACACATGAAGGCAATTAAAGTAATGGTCAGTAGCGTTTGAGTAACCAGTATCCACTAAAACTTTGAATAACCTACACTACTTTTGTAGCTACCTTACTAGATAGTGATTTCTATTTGCCCATTTGTTACATATCCTCACTTATACTATTGATGTCCTTGTTGCAATATTCCAGTACTGATGGGTTTTTCTCACCAAGGTTACATGATGTTCACCCAGTATATAAAAGCCAAACCTTTCCATAAGGTCATTAGTCTGACATATGACAAAAGCCTGTAGGTGTGGCGACATTTGAGCATAAAATCCTCAGGCTATTTTTCAACCAGTCCAAATGCAGGTCTTACACCCACCAGTCTACTTGTCTTGTGGTTGCTGGCTACTACCTCTCCTTTCACTTATTCATATGTGTGCCCCAATGGGGAGCCTTCCATTATTTGTATCTTTTTGATGATAGCAAGTTAGATGTCTGCTAGGAGACAGAAGTGTGACTGTGGTAGGCAGATTTTTTTATACATACCTTCACTCACAGTGCTTATTTTGTCTAGGGGCTGAACACATTTATAAAAACTGTCGGATTTGTCAGTCATTTGTTTCTAAAACCTTATGTACTCAACTTTCTTCACTAAATACTTAGAAAAACAATGCCTGAAACTCCTCACCTAATCCAAAATGGTGGAAACCGCAGCCTCGGACTGAACTGTGGGCAGCCCAGTCAGACCCATATGTACTCATTGAGGTGTTGCAGGAACCCATGGGACATCCAATTATTTCTCAGGCATACGTTGTCACGTTTTTACCAGGCAATTAATTAGAAGTTGATATCTACTCGCATTCATAAGGTCTTGATGCGTGTCACAGCAGATGGCAGACAGTAGACAGTAAGTTGAGGATGTTTAACAAATGCACAAAATCATGTTAGCTTCCTTTAATGCTGAGTACATTCAATATAATGTACTGGAATTAGAGAAGTAAAGTGAAAAAAGTTATGAAATGGAATCGGCTATTTTTAAGAAGGTTTATAGTTTTAACCTTTTGAGTTGATAGGATACGAGACTGCATAAGGAGTACTATACTGACTGTAATCTAACTGTCATCTACAGGAAAGGGAAACAACATGAAAGTATCATATAAGGTAAGTAAGGTGACAAATGAAATAGTTCATACAGCTCTGGAGATGACATATTGAAAAGACTAGACATCTAAGTCCAAGGAGGTCATTGTTCCATCGTATACTGCAGTAATCAGACCTATCATGAGAACACTGCCCCATCTGATATGTACCTAACCAAGAGCATCCAACAATTGGAATGTCCACAGTGGTTTCTCACTAAAAGAACACAGGGCATAAATAATATGTCCTATGCAGACCCCCCTCAAGGCTCTATCCCTGTATTCTGCCTCCTATAGGTTGTTGAGGGGAGATTTATACCTGGCATACAAAGCATTGTCAGACCCCACCCTGATGGGCCTCCTGCATATGTGCAAAACATACAACACCAGAATTACCCATTCTGAAGACTTAAACCTTGCCTGTGATATCAATAGAAATTGTTGGAGAGATAGGTGGCTATCCCAAAGGTGACCCCTTCTCTAGAACAAGATTCCCATCCATGTGATGGAGTTCCTCCATAACCCACTTTAACTGAATTTAGGTATTTGGATGGGGAACAAGGATGTCTGTAATGCCAGGCCCCTGCTTCTAAATGTTTCATCTCCCAAACTCCTGTTTGCACTTACCAAAAGTACTTGGATGCATGGCTAAGCTTAAGACGGCCCTTTGGTCATTAGCCTAGTAAACACTTGAGAACCTATGAGTCCAAGACATAAAGACTTGGATATTACGTTGTGCTTGTGTATGCGATATGTGTACAACAGTAAATGTGATTTCAATCTGAAGGGTTTATTCATACACAAGTAAAGTGTCCGTGGGAAGTATACCCAAGTGGGACAGTGGATATATCATGTCAGTAAACAGATTTTTTTTTTTTGGTTTTGGGTGGGGGATTGCAATTGCTGTCTGCCAGCAATCAGACCTTCTCTTGATCAATCAGAGCAAGACTTTGAGTGAGATGGACATCATTTAGATAGCCATCGGATGTGGTTAGTGTCAGCATGCAGTGGTCATCAGTGAGTTTATGCCAATGGCATCCATTTGTTGTGACGTTTTGGGACAGTCCTACCCTCTTTGTAGCCAGTTCTGCTGAGGATTTAACCTTGGTACTGTGTGCCCTGAAGAAAGGGCAATCAACAAGGCACTGTTGCTCCCGTCCTTCCACACCATCTCCCAGTAGATGCCTGAAGCACTAATGGAATTCTTGTTGCCTGGGTTATAATCATGGCTTTTAACTCTCTTTGTCGGCACTGTTGGTAAGTGGAACAGACAAGATCATAGAGGGAATTACATTAACTCCTGTAAGTAATGTGCTTAACTAGTAATTTAATGATACTAGGTTAATGTTGTGATCCTTGATAGGCAATAACCATGTGTGAAAAGGAGGGGAGGTTTAGGTGAGATGGAGAATTTACAATAATAGCGAAATTGGAGAAACATATAAAGAAAAACATGAATTTTAACTTGGAGAGCAAAGGGTAAGGGTAACATAAAAATAAATGATCGCTTTGACTCTAATCTTGTTTAGAGAGTGAATTAGTGTGCAATCATAAAAGCTTGTACTTTTTGCAAGTAATATACCTGGAAACAGAGACATGAGTAAATTTTGTAACAGAGGCTGTGGCAGTAAAATGCTCCAGCTACTTTGAAGTGAGTAATGAATACTTCATTATGCTGTGTCTCTGCTGTAGCTATTTAGTTCCTATTTAGGTCCAAGTAAATTCATGCTGGCATGCTTCTGAATGGATTAGGCTAGTTGATATTTTTTCAGCCTTTAAAAAAGATGTATATCTTGATAAATATAGGTGCAAATGTATTACTGCAGTGTTTAATAATTGTACAACAGGTGTGTCTCAGGATGTTGTTACGTGCAAAACTTCAAGCTGCATACATTCTAGCTCAGTAGTCAGATGACAAGCTACAAGCGAGATATTTCAATCTTACATTCTAAAGGTAACTTTTGGCCAATCTACTGAATACAGAGTATGCAGGATACCGTGAATAACAATGTTTTGTTCAGTAAGACATTTTGTGAAACTCTTTAAGTAGAACAGGACAGCAGCTGTATAGTTCTGTGTTGGATGGGTTCGCTGTGGTAAATAAATCTGTTCAGTCTGACTCTCCAGCAAGTGATGAAACACATCATTCTAGTTATGGAAATTTAGTTTTAAACTATAGGCTGATTTTGCAAAATGACACCAAATCATAGCTTGCTATACTCTTTCCATAAATTATACATTATTTGCATAAACGTGAAGATAATATTCTACATTCTTAGAAGAGAAAATGTGCAGTGTGATAAAAAATCATACGCCCTTAGTCTTAAATGAGAAGTTTATGTGCTTTATACTAGAAAATTATATGCTCAGGAATAATTTTATGCCAGTAAACCAACAAAATGTAACAGGTGCATGTTGCTGAATAATAATGGCTCCTTTTCAGTTAATACAAGGGAATTTACTGAAAAGCATGAGAGTCAGAAGTAAAGCATTTGACCTCATTTTCAAAATGACCTTGTTTTCTCTGTTACATGCATGTGACCATGCCCCTATGCAGCAGGTTTCAACCTCTGCAGTCATGGCCTTGATGAAATCAACAACTCTGTGGTCATTGTGTCTTGGGGCATAGATAGTACCCCGGACAGAGAGCAGCTTCCTTCAATGAGCTGTCATCGTGCAAATGCTATTATCTGAGCACTTGCTGTTACACAGCTGGAAGGAACCCAGTAAGGACGTTTACTTTTGATACAGATATGAATGGAGCTCAAGTTAAGGCTTGTTTTAGCTGAATGATTACAACTGTCAGCAGTCTTCTAAAAGAACTTGCACAAACTGTGAGGTGCTGTGATTTAGTAATGATTTGTTATGTAAAACACTTTTGAGAAGAGTCGTGGAAAGGACATGGCAGATGGCATTCCTTTGAGTGATGCAGACTTGTAGGGACACACACACACACACACATTATATATATATATATATATATATATATATATATATATATATATATATATATATATATACACACACACACACACACATACACACACACGTGTGTGTATATGTGCGTGCATATCTTTGTGTATATATTTATAAACAAATATGGATTTAGATATACTTATGCCTGTATATTGTATCCTCTTATTTTAATTGTCAGTCCTATTTTTATTAAAAAAACTGTTGCATAAGTATTTTGTTTGCTTAACCCTTGCCACTCTTTCATTTACTAGTGAGAAATCCTTGCCCACAATTATGCCATTTCATCACATAAGACTAAAACATCAGCTCTGATCGAATAGACACCCAAGATGTCTTCATGCAAAATATTTTTTGGTTTTGTTATATAGCTATGAGACAGTAAATGTTTTGTGTATAATAATTTGATTAAGTGTTAAGATGGTACTTTGACAGGAGTGGGACTTTACTGCAAACAAACAGCAACCAGGCATCAGGTGAAATAACTGTAATATGTGGGGCCATACTCTGCAAGTTGGGATGATAAAGTTGTGCATTTGAGAGAGAGAGAGGGAGGCAGCGCAGGAGAGATTGGGTTGTAGTGGTGTTTTCAACTCTAAAGGTTGTTTAATTAGTAGCTTATAGACCCTTTTCAATACAATGTAACTATCTTCATTCAACTTAAAAAATGCAGATTAGTGCTAAGTTTATTTTTCTGACTCCCTGCATATTTAGCTGTACAACAGGTACAAGGTGAGTATTTACTGACTCGTAGCCGAGTAGTAGTAGTATTGACAAGGCAGTCTTTAACCTCAAAGGTAAAACAATTTTATTGAGCTTCTGCCTAATCTGTATGTAAGCCCTAAACTTACTTTGTACAAAAATATCTGTTTCATTTCAGTTCTGCACTGTAATGAGGACATACTGTACCTCTTGTAGAAGATTCTGTAAGGTCAGTGAGGAACAACAAGGCACTTTGTGTGCTGAGAGGTTATGAATACAGTGTTGAACATCAATTTATAGAAGACTGTGTAAGACCAGACTCGTTCCAAAAGCTATTGATGTGTGGAGAGGTTATGATTATAATGGAGACATCAGAAGTGAAACCTGAGCACTGCATTATCACAGCACTTAAAGCATTATCTGTCAGTCTCTGTCAGTGCAGGGATGGCTATAAACTGTGACTTGTATTGAATCCACAATTACATGCTGTCATCTCACTTCACGTTTGATATTTTCTTTTATTTCAGAAAACAATATGCTTATTCTAACTCTGTGCCACTCGGCTCATTCTTTTAGCATTGTAGCTTGTGCATCCTATATGTTTGCTCTTTTTTGCTGTGTGTGTAACAAGCGAGCTGATTTTTGCATGATTGTGGCAACATTGATGGTATGTAGCTACAGTCCTGACATCACATAGGTGCTGAACAGGACTGTGAATGTCCTGAATTTCACTGAAAATATTCATCTTCAGATACGCAGGGTATTCTGTTTGAGGATATATGTTTTGTCTATGCCTGTATCTGTTTGGCTTTACATGCATGCACAGACAGACACACATGCACCTCAATCCCCCCACACACCCAGAGTATAGTCGTATGTGACAGGTCATTACCCCATGTATTTCAGTGGTACAAAATAGAGTGGTGGGCCACACCTGTATAAGTATAGTATCTGTCTGTCTATCTGTCTGTATCCATGTATATGTATCTTTATATATCAGTGCCACTGAGTTATTCAAACTGTAAGATTAACGCACAGAAAAAATAAGTTACAGCTGATCAAAAAATTAGCTGATCACACATTACTGTTTTTTTTTGTCTGTGCAAGACTGTGAACAGTGGAGATTGGGGAATTTACCTTTTCCCCACTG
Organism: Protopterus annectens; assembly: GCF_019279795.1. Lineage (NCBI taxonomy): Eukaryota > Metazoa > Chordata > Ceratodontiformes > Protopteridae > Protopterus > Protopterus annectens. Next base: position 127,700,742 of record NC_056749.1, read on the forward strand.
TAGCATGATGTTGAAATAGTCATAATTAGCTGGGGGCTGGAGGGGAGTGGGAGCTTGCCTCTCTGCAAAAAGTAATTTAATTTTAATTTTTTTTTTGTAGCTGGACCACTTTTTGTTGATCTTGTGAAGTCTGTATATATGAGTATATGACTGTGTGAGATACTTCAATGCAGACATAAATATAAATACAGTATATATGGTTGTATGACAGTACATCAAACTGTAATAACATCAGGGCAAAGTACATTAATTCTGCACTTCAAAAACAAGCTAATCCGGACAAAAAAAATAGTTTCATTTTCCAGTTACTTAACCATTTCAATCAGTTAAGACCAAATTTGTCTGAATAGTGATACAATTAGGGAAAGTGTGTGTGTGTGTGTGTATAAATTTGTCTGAATAGTGATAAAATTAGGGAAAGAGTGTGTGTGTATGTATGTATGTATATATATATATATATATATATATATATATATATATATATATATATATATATATATATATTTTATACACACACATATACATATATACGCATACATATATCATATATACATATATATTTGTTTTATCTATATATATATATATACACAGACACACACACACACACACACACACACACACACTATATGTTCACCAGGTAATAACTAAATGCATATGGAACAAGGATATTGAGATAGTTCTGTAGTAGTAGAAACAGTCCATCCATCCTCAACAGTGACCATCATCTGAAGCCAAGGTTTACACTGCCAGGTGGCTAGCCCTGCTGTGTATTAATAGAAGCAAATGGGCTAATAAAGAAAATGAATTTCCTAATAAACTTAAAATATAGTGCCAACAAAAGCATCCCCAACAATCAAAGAATGCAGTTCTGGGTACATTACAGTGCTGAGCAGAGCACTCCTGCTAAGTATCAAAGCCTGAACAAAACTATTTGTTTAACTTAAGAATGCTCTGACTGGGGACTGGGGTCCATTACTATCACAGCATAAAAAAATTAAACAACTGGGAAAATTTAAAAAACAAAACAAAAAAAAAAAAAAACAGAAATATTACCTCTCCTCTTTGTGGATGTAAAACTATATACATCTGACAAACAACTGAAAGTTTAAATGCAAGTGATTTAAAACTTTTCGAGATTGTATGGATGACATTTGGCCTCAACTAGTGTGAAAAATCAGCATTTAAAACAGGTAAATGTAAATATCAGGAAAATGTTACCCTAGGAAAGGAATAAAATATAAAATAAATCGAACAAAAAGGAGTGTGCAAATGTCGAAGAAAAGTTAGTCAGGAATACGGCATGAAAAATAAGAACAAAAGTGAGATTAAAACTTAGACCTTCTTTGTCATCTTGCAATAAAGCTCAAATGATAATTTAGCTTACCCTCCATGTTGTTGTGTACAACTTTTGTGTGGCAACTGGCCCCCAAAAAGTACTGGATTTGCTAGAGAGAAAAAAAAAAAAGAATGCTATTTCGTACCTGTCAGATGATGTATAAACACCATTATACAACGATCCCCCCATTAATATTCCAAAACGTGCACGCTGATTTTTTTTTTTTTTTTTTTTTTTTTTTACAGCAATGGAGAACGCAAGATCTCCATTGCTTTTTAGAAACTGTCTCGCTATGTTAAAGGAGTTTAACATAGCGAGACAGCTTTAAAAAAAGTAACAGAGATCTTCCTTTCTCCGTTGCTTTTTTTAAAGCTGTCTCGCTATGTTGCGAGACACTTTGTAAAAAGCAACGGAGATCTTGCTTTCTCTGTTACTTCCACCCACAGCTCTGATGTACTGCGCAAGCATATGCATGCGCAGTACATCAGAAGTGCCGAAGAATACCAAACAGCTGCATAAGGGCAGCACGGAGGCATTATACAATGCCATTATTCAAGAAAAGTAAGTATTTTTTTCATAAATAATGTCATTGTATAATAGCAATAACCCACACCTGGGGGTGGGTAATGCTGGATTTACCCACAGTTGGTGTGGTTTGGCCACTTGGGCTTCGCCCTCATGACGAAAACCACAACAACCGTGGGTAAATCCAGCATTACCCACACCCAGGCGTGGGTTATTGCTTAATTGTTTTTCAAGATTTTACAACAACTTTGAAGGAGTACATGGGCTTTTTGAAACTGATAATATGTATGGGTCTGCAGTAGTGGAATTGCACACATATTTGCTGTCATCATCAGATTTATATACCGGAAGTACTAAACAATGAAGAATACAAGCCTAAAATGACATCATTGCTCAGATTTGGAAAAATATTTTGGAGCAGAATAGATATGGAACGCATACGATAAATAGCAAAGAACAGGCAGCAACAGAAAGCAAAGACTATAACACAAAGACAAAAAATGAAAACTAAGTCCAAAGTAATACTGGCAGGTACAGAGAACTGCTGCAACAACCATATGTTTTTCAACATCTGATGCATGAATGGCAAGGGAGAGGTGAATTTAAAACAAAAGAGCAGAAGCAAGAACACTAGATATTGTACTTTAAAAAAAGGACAAAAGCAGCGTTCCCGCTTAAAACAGCTGCACTCAGTTACAATAGTGCCTTAACTAGTAAAAGACATACATCTATAAAATATCAAGACAGAAAAGTTGGTTTACAAGTTTGTGGAGTGTGGATGTGTACCCCCATGTTATATGTATGAGGAGCGTACCCCTGGGAAAAAAAAAACATACTTTGATGTTTACTGATTTTCAGCTGTTTAATTTCATGGTATACATCACTGCTAACATTTCACCGAGCTTGTCAAAATGAATCTGTCCCAAACAGTAGATGATGTTTGTTACAGAACATGTACTTGAGAAATTACTTCAATGTTGGAATTATTTTACATTTGTGTTTACTCTTCTGGGGTATATTTGCATTATCCACATTGTGCCTCAGCGTTGATCATCTCTGCTTCATTTCCCTAGGATCTAGGAACCGATCCTCACCTTCATTGGCTTTCATATTCTGTCCATGCTTCCATGTTGTAGTCCAGTTTCTATCTAAAAGCACACATTGGTTGATCTACTCTAAATTATCTGTATATCAATATAAAGTGGATATAAAAAATGTGCACACCCCTGTTAAAATGCCAGATTATTGTGATATAAAAAGTGAGACCACAATAAATACTTTTGAAACTTTTCCCACCTTTAATGTGACCTATAACCTGTACAATTCAATTGAAAAACAAACAAATCTGTTAGGGGAAAAATATAAAAAGTGTACAGTAAGCTGGTTATATAAGTTTGCACACCCTTAAACTAGGACTTTGTTGTATATGCATACCCCTTAAACTAATACTAGGTGGGAAAAGTTTTGCAATGTTTTATTGTGGTCTAATTTTTTATATCACAAAAACTTGGCATTTTAACAGGGGTGTGTATACTTTTTATATCCATTGTATCTATACATATATACACTTCTAGTTATATAGTAAATATACATGTTATATAGAGGGTCTTGTAGTTCATCCAGTCACAGTTATCAAAATAGTAATTCAAATAAATAAATTCATTAAATGAAGCCTACTCAACCTTAACAGACCTTCTGTTATCCTCAGAACCTAGGATAGCATTTATTTCACAGTGTGGTAGATATATATATATATATATATATATATATATATATATATATATATATATATATATGTGTGTGTGGGTCTACCTCGACCCACCGAAATTACGTTTCAACGAAATATAAACAGGCAAACTGCTTTTCCTGAAAGTGCACTTTCGCGAAGAGGCAACTAGGCGAACAGCAACGGGAGCTGTTGCTTAGATCGCAGCACAGTGGTGATAACAGAATATTCCCTTTTCCCCACTGTAGTGCAATCTCGGAGTGAGAATATAAAAGTAGCGGAGGTGTGGGCCCCCACATGGCGGGTGCAGGGGGCTTCTCCCCTGCATAAATGTGACTTGTGTATTTTTTTGTTTGCTTTTTTTTTTTTCAGTTTATTTGTATTTCGTGAAAGAGCATTTTCGTGAAAAAGAGCTTATCTGTTTACGTTTCGTTGAAACATAATTTTGATTTGTCAAAGTAGACCCATATATATATATATATATATATATATATATATATATATATATATATCTAGAGAGAGAGGCACACACACACAAAATAATCAGAATATACAAGCATAGAAACTGATCATTGCCAATCACTGAAAAAACAACCAAAATAAAAATGAATGAAATTAGTTTTCTTTCCTGATTGCATAACACAACCCTACTATCCAATTTAAACTAAATTTGTCTGAGTAGGGGTAGTTTTATGGAAAGGGATTTCCTAAGGTAAGGTGTCCCTTGTTAATGTGTGCTAAACTTAACCTGACACCTTACCTTAGGAAAACCTGTTCCGTAACAGAACCTCAACACAACACAAGTCAGAGTGGACAGACACAAGCCACAAAACCCATACACATAAACTTATTCAAGCTGTCTCATTACATAATCCTTCCTGTAACCAAAACATGCACACACAGACTCCTTCAAACTACCTCCTTATTTAACCTATAAACTAACCCTAACCTGCAAATCCTCTCATGCAGAGATCCACAAAATCCTATCCTCTTACCAGAACTCATTCCTAATACAAAGCCACTTATTGTTTCAGTAGTGCAAACATTCAGCTGCACAGATGTTTGATAAAATGAGCATTCAGCAAAATGTCCACCCCTTTATGCTTTTGAACAAATATGCATTTAATAAAATGTGTATATATTTACCCTTGCTGTCATGGCAGGAAATGTTAAGATGTAGGCCAGTTCTCTTCATAGGTTCACAGGTTGGTACTAGGCTATCGGCCTAAGTAAGCCTAGCCAACAAGGTTCCCTGGCTTACGCCACCCAAGAAAGTTAATTTCCTGTGCCCCTGTCGAGCAGAGCCACATAAGTGATCCCTGGGGTGTGTTTCCTATTTCCCATCCACTCATCAAGATTTTTCTTGAAGAGTGCTAATGAGGAACTTTGCTTGACATTGATGGGTAGCTTGTTCCAGAGTGGAATCTATCCCTCCAGCATGTCCTGTTTATTGTGGTGACAAGGTTTAGATCCCCAGAGCGTGTAGCTTGGAGGGATTGGGATTTCTTTAGGTGAGGCATATCCAACAGCTCTGGGTTTAGCATAGCTTTATATGTTAGGCAGAGATCTCCTCTGAGTAGACAATATGCTACAGAGTAAAGCTGGAGTTTTTTGAAACGGTCAGTGCAGGGCATCTGTTTGAGGCCAGTAATCCTCTTTGCGAGGTACTTCTGTGGCATTTCCAGCTGCTGCAGATGTCTTGTGAGGTACATTCCAAAAGGGGCGTTGTACGCTATAATGGGTCTAATGAGTGCCGAGTAGAGGGGAACAATGACCTCTTTTTTTCCTGGATGAGAACCTTTTTGTGATGAGGTGTGCCACATAGAAGGATTTCCTGACTACTGTGGCGATGTGATTATCAAAGGAGAGACTACTGTCCATCTGGGTCCCAAGGTCTCCTATTACACACACATTCAGCATTAAGTAGACTGCCATTTATGTTGTAGTTTATGGGTAAAGAGTTTTTACCAAAGGGGATGACACTGCACTTTTTGGTATTGCGCTTGAGGCTATGCCTCTGACACCAGGCATCTGTCTCAGTGAGGCCCTTCTGTGGGATGTCCACATCATTTGTGGACTTGACTATGGCTCCTAGTTTGCAGTCATCTGCGAACTTCGTTAAACAGAGGCCTTCTGTGTTAACCTGTACTTCAGAGAAGTAGATACCAAACAGGTCCCAGGAATGAACCCTGTGGTACTCTACTTGTCACTGATTTGAAGTCAGATTTGGAGTCTGCAACTTTTAGTGTGGGTTCTGTCAGTGAGCCAGTTGGCAACCCATCTTGTTACATAGGAATTTATATCTAGTTTAGTGGGTTTAGCTATAATTCCAGAATGGGGGATGGTGTCGAAAACCTTGGCGAGGTCAAGATAGGCTGTGTGCACCACCTTACCCTCGTTTACAGCTTTGGTGACTGCCTCAAAGAAGTCGATCAGGTTCAGAAGGCATGATCTGCCTTTCACAAACCCAAACTAGGTGGGGTCCATAGTTTGGAGGTTACCAATGTCTTTTATTTATGAGTTCCATGATGATATGTTTCATGGCCTTGCAGACCAGGCTCGTCAGTCTAATAGGGCGATAGTTCCCAGGATCAGTGGTGGCTCCCCCTTTGTGGAGTGGGATAACTGTTGCTGTGCGCCATTCAGTGGGTGCAAAGCCTGACGTGATACTATGATTGAACATGGTGCTTAGGTGGGGGGCCAGTTCATGTAAAATGCAGCCTGGGATGTTGTCCAGTCCCATGGATGCTGTGCTTTTTGGTTTTTGAGAGTGCAGCTTTTACCTGCACAGATGTGATTACAGGGACTCTGCATTCTTCCTGTTTAGATATGGGCCCTTTAGGGGGGTGAGAAGGGGGTAAAGTTAGCACTGAACCTATCTGCCAGGATGCTGGCAATATTAGTTGGTTCTGTAATTTTCCTGCCGTTGTGCTGTATCTCAGAGCAGATCTGGGTGTTGCTATTGAGATTCTTGACATAGCTATAGAAGCTTTGTGGTTGCCCTTAGAATCAGTGGCAATTTTGTTTTCTTAGCTAGCTTTGGAGGATCTTATAAGGGGTCTCAGCTTCTTACTGAGGCTGACCAGGGAGCTCCTCCACTCATGGGATTTTACTCTCTTTTGCAACAGATCTTCCTTCTGTTGTAGAGTTTGTTTATGGCAGGGGGCTACCAGATTGGCTTCATTTTTTTGGAGGATAGCGTCTTGGTTCTGTTTGGGATAGCACGATCCATGCACTCATGTAAGTATTTATAGAGTGCATTTGTGTAGGATTCAGCAGTCATAACTGTATTGTCCATCTGCATGGTATCATGAAGTTTGCCACTTCTGTCTTAAGAAGCATGAAGTTGGCTTTGGGGAAATTCTTTACCGTGGTTTCCTTAATGGTGGGTGGGCTCGAGATGGGGATATCTAGGGTGATTAGCTTATGGTCGGATCTGACCAACGAGGAGTTAATTTCAGGTGTGGAACACCGGTCACTCATGTTGGTAATGACTAGTTCTAGGATATTGTTGCCCCTGGTGGGGGTGTGGATAAGTTGATCCAGGGCAATGGAATTTATAAATACCAGAAAGTGTTGAGCGAAGGAGTTGGTACATGAGTAGTTTTCCTATTTAATGGTGGGGTAGTTGAAATCTACCATTATTAGTGTGTTTGGTTGAACCCTAATATTTTCCAGTATATCAAGAAAAGAGGAGTGGGAATCCTGGGGCATGGTGGGGGATCTGTAGCAAGCTACAATTTGGATTGCAGTTTTGCCCAGAGTTAGTTGCACTTGGATAAACTCGGATGCATTATGCTGCGCAACTACCCTGGAGGTGTGGATATCCTTAATGAATATGGACACACCTTCTCCTTTGGTGTTCTGGTCCAGGTTAGATGGCCGACTAGTGTAGTATGAATTATAGCCTGGTAATGCAGGGGTGCTCTCTAGAGCCTTGAACCAGGTCTCAGTCACTGCACAGATATCTGTGTTCTCAATTTTAAGGAGTGCCTCGAGTGAGTGCATTTTGAGATTTTGAGATTTAGACTTCTAGCATTGAGTAGCATTACCCTCAGATGTTCTTCATCTCACATTGCTGCAGTCCTTACATATGGGTAGTCCGCTGTCCTCGGTCGGCCCGAATATCAAAGCATTAGGCTGACGTCGGTCAAGGCGCTTAAGACTGACATCAGGACGTCAGGGTACAAATGCGCATGACCGACGTCATATCCTCAGTCTTTTTTGCCGCATGGTCCGATGCAGAAGCAGGGTTGCAAGTGCCGTTCGGCGTTCTGAAATTTTTCGAGTTCGGAGTTTCAGACTGAATCAAAGTTGGCTAAGTACCCCGTTGGGGAATATTTTGTTTTTTTCTTGCCTCAGTGTTTTAACCGGATGTCAGAAAAAGTGAATAACTGTATTTCTTGTGGGAAACAGATACCGCATAGGGATTATCATTCTTTGTGTATTCCTTGTCTGGGGCCTGAGCACGACGTTGTTGGGTGTCACTTTTGTGCTAGGTTCAATAAGCGCACTATTAAGCGAAGGTTAGATTGTGCTAGGCTGGTCTTCGGGAAGCGGTGCAATTATAATATGCCGTCGGATTCTCCGGCGCCCGCTTCTTCGAAGAAGCGCAAAGACAAAGCAGTTAAACCCAGGCAAGATGAGTCGTCCGTTCCGGACGCCGGTTCTTTAGAGGCGTCAGTGGAACCGGTGGTTCCGACGGAGGCTTCTCTGGAGTCCCAAGGGGAGACTTTGATATTGCAGGATGTGGCCTCTCAGGAGGCAGGTCAGGCTGAAGGGGCTTCTCAGGTTACTGTACTCCCCTCCCTTCCTAGGGTGGTTAGGCCCTCTCCTTCTGTTTCCAAGGCTTCTCCCAGAGGCAGGCCAGGTTTAGCTTCTGTTAGTGTCACTCCTAGTTCAGCAGGGTCTGTGCCCAAGAAGCACATGCTTAAAATGGCAGAAGATTTGATTACTCTGATTAGAGGTTCTTTGCCCCCTCCTGATAAGAGGCCTAGGGTGGAGCCAGAGTTGGGGAGTTTTGAGCAGGCTTCGGATGTTTCAGAGTCTTCGGCTGAAGACTTGCAGGAGTACTCTCCTTATTCTGATGCAGATGATTTGACTCCTTCTGCTTCTCCTCCAGAGGATTTTTCTTTTTCAGAGACTCTTCATTCCATGAGGGAACATTTTAAGTGGGAAGGTCAGGACTTCTCTGATTCCAGGAAAAGGCTTAGGGAATTTTTGCTTTTACCCCAGCATAGGCCCTTGGCTATACCCCCTGTTCTGGATGTTGTGGAAGATGTGTTTGCAGAGGCTTCACTTAATCCTGATTCTCTGCCTCCTGCTCCGGTTAAACCGGATAGGTATTACAGGGTGCCTGAGGCTCATAAATATCTTTATAAGAGTCCTAGGGCGGACCCAGAAACTGTTAGTCAGGGACCTAAGGGTGTCAAGGCCTCTGTTGTAAAAAATCCGGTTCCTCCAGATAAAGAGGCCAGAGCTTTGGATAGATGGGGAAAGAAAGTCTATACATCTTCTACCTTAGCTATGAGGGCTTTGAATTGCCAGTTTCATATGTTGAAATATCAAAACTATCTTCTTTCTCAATTGAAGTCTAAGGTGGATGCTCTGGTGGAAGGCATTGAGTGTAAAGAATTACAAGATTTGGTGCATGTTTCTGAACAGGTGGGTAAGCATTCTTTACAATGTGGATTTGATGCTGTACAGGCCTCGTCTAGGGTGGCTGCCACTGGTTCAGTTCTTCGCAGGCACGCCTGGCTGAGGGATCAGAATTTATCTGACCATGTTAAGACAAGGATTTTGGATGCTCCTTTACAGTCTGATGTGTTGTTTGGTTCACCTGTGGAGTCAGTCTTGAAGAAAATGGAAGACAAGGCTAAGTATATGCAGGCTGTTAAAGATTTTTTGCAAGTTCAGCCTCCGAAGTTTAGTAGGAATTGGCCTGCTAAGGGGTGGTCGTATCCTTCTCATGATTCTCAGTCTAGGGGTAGTTCTAGTGGTGGTAGGGGCAGCGCTAAGAGCTCTTTCAGACCTAGAACAGGAGTTCACCTGCACAATCTTCGGGTGAGGGCAGGGGCCAGTCCTTTCGTAAACAGGCCCAATGACCTACCTTTCCAGCTGCCAGATCCTTTTTGCCTGGCAGCACCTTTGGGAGGAAGGTTGGCACTCTTCAAGGAAAATTGGAATTTGATTACCCAAGACAAATGGGTATTGGATATCATACACCAAGGTTACAAGTTTTATTTCCATACCTTGCCTCCTTTCAAAGGCATGCCGGACGTTCCTCCTCAGCAAAGACTAGAGGCTCACAAACAAATTTCTCTGCTACTTCAAATAAGGGCCATACAACCGGTCCCTCTGCCAGAAGTGGGCCTAGGATTTTATTCCCGCCTGTTCCTAGTACCAAAAAAAGGGAACACGTGGAGACCAATTTTGGATTTATCTGTCCTCAACACATATCTGGACATTCCCAAGTTCAAAATGTTGACGTTACAACAGCTTTTACCTCTGCTGGGCAAAGATCACTGGATGGTGACTCTGGATCTCAAGGAGGCTTACCTTCATGTTCCTATCAGGCTCAGTTGCAGGAAGTATCTGCGTTTTCGGGCTGGGACTTCTCATTATCAGTTCTCTGCATTGCCCTTTGGCTTATCTACTGCGCCCAGAGTGTTCACGAAGGTTCTGGCTCCAGTGATAGCTTTCTTCAGGCTAAGAGGAATACAAATCTATCCTTATTTGGACGATTGCCTGATTCTGGCCCAAGGAAAGGACGGACTTCTTCATCATTTACAGTATGTGATAGCAGTGTTAAGATGCCTGGGGTATTCTGTGAACGAAATAAAGTCCAGTCTAGTACCCTCTCAGGACATGTGCTTTCTGGGTGTGAGACTGAATACAGCATCCCAGATGGCCTTTTGACCCCGGACAAACAAAAGAATCTTTCTCTTTACTTCCATCAATTGTCTCGTCAGTCCAGGCTGACTGCAAGGACAGTCCTTCAAGCCTTGGGGTTCATGGCATCTTGTATTCTGGTACTTCCCAATGCCAAACTGCATATGAGGAAGCTACAATGGTATCTCAAAAATGTATGGACACAGCACTGCCAAGATATGGACACTGTCATTCAGATAATACCTTGCATTCAAAAGGAATTTTTGTGGTGGGCTCAGGAATGTCACCTAAACAAGGGACTCTCTGTGACCCGGCCAGAGGCGAGTCAGATTCTAACGACAGATGCCTCAGACAAAGCTTGGGGAGCTCATCTAAATGGAAAATGGGTACAAGACACGTGGCCTGCCAGACTTCAACATCTACATATCAACTTGAAGGAGATGTTAGCAGTCCAGTTTGCTTTAATAGCTTTCAAGGATTTACTTCTTCCAGGGCAGGTGTTGGTTCTAACAGACAACACAACTGTCATGTGGTACATCAACAAGCAAGGGGGAACGCATTCTTATCCTCTATGCAGACAAGCAATGATTTTGTGGGAGACTGCTCTCAGTTTACAGCTAAATCTTCAGGCAAGGTTTCTGCCAGGAGCACAGAACTCCTTAGCGGATGTGTTGAGCAGACAAATTATGGATCCCCACGAGTGGAAATTGGATCCTCATGTATTTCAGAAATTGACAGTGTTGTGGGGAACTCCAGACATAGATCTGTTCGCTTCTCCACTAAACTACCAGCTGCCAAAGTTTTGCACAAAAAGGTTTCATCCCACAGCCTGGAAAGTGGATGCTCTCTCATTCAATTGGAGCAATCTTCATGTGTATGCCTTTCCACCTCTGCCTCTCCTCCCAAAGGTACTCCTGAAGGTCAGACAGGACAAGCCAAACATGATTTTAATAGCTCCAGATTGGCCTCGACAGCACTGGTACCCATTACTGAGAAGTCTGGTACGGGAGCCTCCTTGGCCTTTACCTTCAATTCCTCACCTGCTGTCTCAGGAGAACAGTCATTTACTCAATGTCAAACTTCACTCTCTACATCTAACAGCCTGGCATATTCTGTTTTAAACCCTGGAGGGTCTCAGCTTCCACAACAAGTTTTGAATGTTATTTTGGAGGCCAGAAGGCCTAGTACAAGGAAAGTGTATGCAGATAAATGGAGGAGATTTTTATTTTGGAGTACAGCAAAGGACTTTGATGTTTCTAAGCCTAATTTAAGTGTGGCTCTTCAATACCTTACTGAGTTACTGGACAAAGGTTTGTCCTTCTCCTCTATTAAGGTTCATGCTGCAGCAATTTCTGCTCACTATGACTGTGACCCACTATTGTTTTCTCATCCTTTGTTTAAGCAATTCCTTAGAGGGGCAAAGAATATGACCCCCACGTAGAGCTCCTACTCCTGCTTGGGATCTCAATTTTGTGTTGGAGAAACTCACTCTACAACCTTTTGAGCCTGCAGCTACTGCCGAGTTGAAATATTTATCATGGAAGACTGCTTTTTTGTTGGCCATTACTTCTGCGAGAAGGGTTTCTGAATTACAGGCCCTTATGGCGGTTGAGCCTTTCTTAATTTTCCATAAGGATAGGGTATCTTTGCGTACTAATCCTTCCTTTATGCCTAAAGTGGTTTCTAGTGTGGCTTTAAACCAAACTGTTCATTTGCCTACTTTTTATGCAAACCCCCAAAATAAAGGGGAAAAGATTTTACACACTTTGGATATACACAGGCAATTGCGATATTATTTGAGCAGAACTAAAGGGTTCAGGCAGTCTCAGCAGTTATTTGTTTCTTTTGCTTTGGGTTCTCAGGGCAAACCTGTTTCAAAACAAACTATTTCTAAGTGGATTGGTTTTTGTATTGCTTTCTGTTATTCCCATCATGGTAAAGAGATTCCAGTTGGGATTAGGCCTCATTCCACTAGGGCTACTGCCACTTCTACAGCTTTTTTGAGGGGGGTGGCTACTAAAGATATTTTGGAGGCAGCTACTTGGAGTTCAGTGCATACTTTCTCTAAGCATTACCACCTTCCACTTTACTCTAAATCTAGGGCTGGTTTTGCCACTGCAATTTTACAGGGCATTTTGGCAGCTCCTAATGCTTTATAGTTTTGCCATCCTCCCTTACCTCTGCTTTGGGATTCTACCCATATGTAAGGACTGCAGCAATGTGAGATGAAGAACATAGTACAGTTTTGTACCTACCATAAATGTAGATGTTCAAGATCCACATTGCTGCAGTCCAATTCCTCCCTCCTTCCCCTCTGTAGTTAGAGGCGGTGGTGTAGTTTGGGTTGTGAATATTGTAAATATTGTAAATATGATTAGTGCAGGGGTGGTTGGTTGTTTTTTGCTGTCTTTTGGTTTTGACCTTTCTTTTTAGGGCCTTCTGACATCTGGGGCAAGAAAAGACTGAGGATATGACGTCGGTCATGCGCATTTGTACCCTGACGTCCTGATGTCAGTCTTAAGCGCCTTGACCGACGTCAGCCTAATGCTTTGATATTCGGGCCGACCGAGGACAGCGGACTACCCATATGTAAGGACTGCAGCAATGTGGATCTTCGAACATCTACATTTATGGTAGGTACAAAACTGTACATTTTGCTTGCCTGTTCCTGTTACTCTGGTGAATTTGTCATTTTAACCTTGCCTAAAAAAGGCACTATAGGGTGCGGCAAGAGCCCTAGCCAGTATCCGGAATCTCAGGGGAGACAGGTGCAGACCATCTCTGGCAAAGCATTGTGGTCTGTTGACCATGTTGTCCTAGGTAGACAGATACTGGATCCCCTTAGAATGACACCAGAAGCTTAGCCAATTGTTGAAGTCAATCATTTTGTCCTTGTACTGCGGTATCATTCTGAGCGATGTCAGGTTGCTACTCAGGGCTAGGGTTATACCTACCTGGGCTACAACATCGGAGAGCTCTTTCATGTCTCTTTTCATGTAGTCCAGGGAGATGCATCTCATGTTATTCACACCAACATGGACAATGACAGAGTGATATTTGTGCTTGTTGTGGAGTGACCTTAGTGCGTGGGTTATGTGGCGGATCCTGGCACCCGACAGGCAGCCGAGAGTAACATTCTCCTTGTTTAGCCTGGTGAGTGGGACATCAGTCTGCCTTACTATAGAGTCACTTATGACTAGTGTATTGGGTATGTTGTTTTGCCTTATGGGCTATGGTTTATTGCCACACACTGAATCTGTGTGCTGTGTGTCATTTGGGTTGTGTTGGGTGGTGGAGGTTGCTTGCATTTCTGCTTTGGAGGTCTCTGTTGCTTGAGCAGATTATTGAGAGCCTCCGCGAATGTTTTTGTGTCTCTGTGTGTGGATTTTGGTGGTGTAGGTTTAGTGGGACTATGTGATGAGTGTGGTGTGGTGCAAGTTTAACCTTCTCCTCTTGACTGTCAAGTTCAGTCTTGGTTGGAGAGCGCTTTACCTCCAGTTTGGCTAGATAAGTGCATCTCTCACAGGTTGTGGTGTTGGGTGGTAGGAGGAGAGGGTTGTCTGTGTACATGAGGCAATTGCTACTTTGCCCCAAGCTGCCCAGATTCATCAGATAGACAGGAGAGAACACTGGGAGCTTACCCTTGGACATGCCTGAATAAAAACTACTTTCCTGTAGACAAGTTAAAATTGGGAACATAGATATCTGTGCAATTTTTCTGTAAGCAAGTGAGGAAGGTAAGTACAAAAACTGTTTTCCTCTAGGTAAAGAGGAAGGTTGAGTGCTGTAGTAATTTGTAGCTTATTTAGTGCTATCCACCATTCTGAACAAGTGCTAAAACTAAGAATCTGTACCTGGATCTTGTGGTAGATAAGCTACCTAGTGCTTACCACTCCCACTGATAAGTTAGAATGCTTCCCTCCAACACAGAAAGGCTTGGAGTGCTCAGAAACAACCAGTCCTGGAAACAGCAAATCTGTACCTGGACTAGACTAGTTACAGGAAAGGTGGTAAACAAGCGCAAACGCGAGCTTTTAAACCAGAAGGTTCAAAGAGATAGAAAAACTGCCCAAATGGCCAATAAATTACAATTTCTGGGCCAGAAACCACTCTTGTGGTAGACAGGCTACCTAGTGCTTACCACTCCCACTGATAAGCTAGAAGGCTTCCCTCCAACACAGAAAGGTTTTTGGGGCTCAGAAGCTTACAAGCAGTCCTGGTTACAGCAAATCTGTATCTGGACTAGACTAGTTACAGGAAAGGCAGGAAACAAGCTTAGAATTTTTTTTTTTTTGGAAAGTGGAAAGGGAGAAAGGAGAAACAGAGGATAATTCAAAATTAAGGGCCTAAGTGGCTTGCCCTTCACAAATGTTCTCTCTGTATTAGGTTAAATGAGCTAGTGATACTAGACTGAAATAGAGCTGGGATAGAGCTGAACAGATGGGACTGGTAATAGTGTCTGAAGTCAAAATATGATCTCACTGTACTCGCTTGAGTGAGCAAATGAGATAGATGCAGGAGGAGTGTTCAAACACAAATTTACAGGAGGGGTGGGCAATTCCAAAGCCACCAAGATTAATACCAGAACAAGAACAGGGAGGGAGAGAAACTAACTGCCGAGAGAGAGATCACAGTATTATATGAAACAATTAAAAAGAAAAATAAATAACTAGAGAGAGAGACACATACCACAATATTCAATAAAACAAATAGAAAAATTAAATTCAGTACAATCTTTAACACTGCAAGTTTGTACTTAACTCTGCTAGTAATGCAGTTGATTGTAGGTATGTAGCAGAAGCCAAACAACTCTGATATTGAGCAGTAATAAATTCAAAGATATGTGACTAACACTTACAAATACAGAAAAACCCTCTAAGCTAAGAGTTTAACACTGAATATCAATGAAGTGAAACATAATAGCCCCCACTAACTGCAGAGAGAGAGAGACCACAGTATTCTTACAAGTAAATGTGCAAAATTATTGTGTTGTTAATTATGTATGATAACTTATGGTGTGGCCATTTTATAGTGTGAACTATTGTTTACAGTGCTGAGTATACATAAGATACCTCAAACAGGAATATTGAGGCAGAAAGGAGTTTCTAGTGAGGTGAAGTTTTTTCAAATATATGATGGTGAACTGTGAACCAAAAGGCATAGCAGTATTGTGATGGGCTATAATAACGGCTAACCATAATAAGAAATACATTGTGTAATAGAAAATGCCTTAAGTATGTTTTTTAAGGATGGCTGTAAGAATAACTGTGGCATGGTTAGATTCATGTCTAA
The DNA here is from genome assembly GCF_019279795.1 of Protopterus annectens. Taxonomy (NCBI): domain Eukaryota; kingdom Metazoa; phylum Chordata; order Ceratodontiformes; family Protopteridae; genus Protopterus; species Protopterus annectens. The sequence goes on from NC_056749.1 coordinate 127,716,512, forward strand.
ATCAGCTGGAAGTTATGTATATCTTTGATTAGGAAGCTGCTCTGGCAATTAGCAAAGAAGACTAAAACTCTGACTTGTTAATGAGATGTTTCCTCTGGCAAGGGTGCAGGGTTTGAATCTTTCCCCCTTCATGTATGAAGAATTTGGGGTTGGAATAATGAGTGTTAATCTCACAAACACATAACACAGGGTTTGATTCTTGCCTTTGAAGGGAAATTTTTATGTTGGTAATTAGCACACAGGATTAAGAAAATGATTCTTTTAACAAGCTGCTTTCTGTAGTCCATGGTTTGTTTCTGTCAGCCTTCATTTTCCTGTTGCATGACTGAGCAAGTCATGTAACCTAATACTGCTCTTTGGCAATTGAGAAACTGGACTAGGCTCCTCAGTGATCTCCTGGATCACTTGCCTAGTAACTCCTTATGAACATGTAAATCAGTGTACTAAGTACCTGTGCTTTACAGGTAGGGTTAATGGTTGGTATAATAGTTAAGTCGCTGCTTTCATAATCACAAGGTACAGGATTTTATTTTCACCTTTAAAATGAAATTTGCTGGCAAGAGCAGCTACACTAGTACTTATCTATGAGCCTAAAAAGTATGCAGCGTATAGGTGGGGATAATATTTCTGCAACATGCCGTTGAGCTGAACAAGTAAAAGCTGATAAAAACATGAAGTGGCAAGTTATTTCAGCAGTGTCTTACCAAATGTCAAGTTCCTTTTATTTGATGGATCAAATATTTGCAGATGACTGCATATTGGGAGCTATCATAGATTCACCCCATGACAAGAGGGTCTAACACAGACAAATTACTGGTGTCAAAGTCATTGATTAAAATTCAATGACAAGAAATGCATTATAGTGCTTTTTGAAAAAAAAAAACTGCCACCCAGGCTAATTACTCTGTTGATATGACACCCATAAATATCGACCCAGTAGTCAGGGATCTGAAAAACATGCAGTCAGTAATTTGACTTTTGGCCAACATGTGGCCAAGATAGTAAGAAAATCATTCTTTGTTGCCACCTTATAAGTAAGGGCATGGCCTCCAGGTCAAAGGAAGTCACAGTGCCACTTTATTCAGCCCTGATCAGACCCATCATTGAGTAGAGTGTAATACCCCTTTTGGCATGTACCTGACCAAACATATGCAACAGTTGGACAAACAAAAGGCTTCTTGCCAGGAGAATCTTTGGTATAACAATGTATAGCTTATTAGTGAAGGGGATTTATTGCTGTTAACACCCATAAATAAAAACAGAGTATTTACCAAGCACACATAGAGTAAGGATCATATCTCACAGTTGTCAGATTTTTGCAGAAATTTCCAGTATTTGCCTCATATTTTTTGTCTGCTCGGCTGCTCCTAATAAAAAATGTGGATTTCTGGCAATTCATTGAGGACTGAAGTCATTGTGTAATGACGTATGTTTGAGTTTCTAACTTCAGATCCTTCAGAAAAAAAAATTAAATCTTTTATTATTGCAGTAGAACTGTCTGGAGAGGTTCTGGAGAGGTTCGACAAAAGGGTTGGAAATTTTCCTGTGAAAATAGTGAGTAGTGCATTTATGTGCTGCAACTCTGTACATAATACAAGAACGAGCATGTGACTGCAGGAATTAAGAGAGCAGCATCTAGAAAACGATACGGTCAGCTAAAACATGCATTTAAACCAAGAAAACCATGTTCTACAGTGGATCTTAATAATCTCAAACCAGGCAGACCTGCATTTCAGTGCTTCAGCTCAGCAACAACATGTAGGCTGTCAAATTTGAAGATACACACATTACACAGTCTATATTTCTTACATATGTCCATCTGTGATACATCCATCTTATGTTTTTAATGTTTAATAAACTGCTTGATGCTTAAACAAAAATAATTGTTGATTCGTCACCACAGAAAAATAACTGCAACTACGACATGTAAGTAACACTTAAAACACAGAAATTGCAAATTTCAAAGAATTACATTTCTATTACCATTCATTGTTTACAGTGCATCCACGGCTGCTGGTGTCGCACTCGCAAGTCTCCGTAATAGATCTGTGAGTTCCTTCTGATGTTACCTTAATCTACAGCTGCGCAGCACATGCCACCCTTGTATACCGTTCCCAGCTATAAACAACTGTCTGAACTGTAGTTCGTTTTATTGTGGTTTGAAGTCTCCCACCCATTGTCCCAGTCAAGCAGTGCGGTGCCTCATAAAGCTCATGACGTTGCAGGACACACTGATGTAATGACATCAGCCATAACTTGTAAAAAAAAAAAAAAAAAAAAAAAAAAAATGGGAATTGAAGGGGCCACTTGTAAATTCATGACACCCCATTATATTGCCCTCAAAACTGGTAAAAACCGAGGAATTCAGTACGGTTGAGAGGTATGGGGTGAATCTTATCACACCACTACTACCTTTGATAGATGTCAGTCAAGTGCCACAACTTGAGGTTCCCTTAGTCTCCACTGTAATTGACACCTTCCAGTTACCTTTGACTAACAATGACATGTCGGTTAGTAGTACAAAAAAATATATGAATTGCCAGACTAAACAGACTGCTTCTTACAGTGCGTGCTTTATCACTACTTTCAATAATGATAGTGAACAGGTGAAACTGATTCTATATAAAAATTGGTCCTTTTTATATAAGGACAGTATCTTAGTGGATAGAATTGGTCAGCTTCCTAAAGTTGTCTATAGAAGGGGGGGGCCAATCTGAAAAGCCTCCTTGAAAGTAAAAATACTAGACCTAGTATGAGACTTAATGGTACTTTTACATGCGGAGCATGTAGGATGTGTAAGTTTATTAAGACTGGTAGTTCATTTGAGGGAGGTAATAATGGTAGGTACTTCATTAAACATAAATTGAACTGTGAATCTAAGGGCATAATTTATCTAGCAAGCTGTAATAATTGCCCGGTGTTTTACATAGGTAAAACTGACCGGAAGCTCCGCGAAAGAATCTACGAGCATTCATATGCAGTAGCTAAAAATAAAAGCGAAAATGCCTTAGCCAAGCATATCTTTTTAAACAATGGTCTTACAGTTTGCTTTCAAGCCATTGACCAACTATTGCCAGATATTAGGGGTGGCCCTAATTTGGTGCTTCTTGAGGCACGTGAACTTGAATGGCCATTAGCCTTGGACGCTTTTTCTTACCCCGGCCTAAATGACAACTGTAATATTTCTTGTCTATTGAAACTAAAAAGTCTCCTGAGATGAATTTATCATTCTCATGAGCTGATGTAAATCACATCAACAGAATACATGTTTAAAAAATATGTCACTATTAGTTTACATATACTAACATGTGATTATAGACGTTTATTTGTCTACACTAACATGTTGTTTATTCTAGGCTGTGCGTAATAATTTGTATCAGTAAGCATTTATTCACTTTAAACAGCACTCACTTGTTTTCTATGTACGTTTTTTATATACGAGTTACCTTTATGGGTGGTTATCTATGAGTGAACTTGCATTCACTAGTGATTTTTTACTATGTATATTTAGTTTCACTTAAATAGTTATGCTTTTTGAAAAAATGTTTTTAATGTTAATTCAATTATTTTAATGGTTTAGCTGACACTTTTACTGTTCAATAAACAGTCACCCTATATTCTTCTAGGGTTAACTGATCGGCTGTTGCTATCACATGATACCAGGCACCGGTCTTTTTAAAGTGGTTACTTTGTAGCCGTTTCTGTATTTTCTGAAGAAGTTATCCTATTCAGGGTGACGAAATCGTGTGGAGTTTTGGCAATAAATTTTTTACATTGAGCCTTGCCTGCACTGTCGGATATCCTGCTTTTTGTGAATCTATTTTCCATGATTCTCCTTTAGATGGACTTTCTTTTGGAGATGATTTTCTTAAAATGATGCAGTATTTTAAATGATAGGGTTCTAAGATGTTTAATGATCAGCAGAGATATTATGCCTTCCTTAATTGGAAACTCCTAAAATATTGGCTATTTCTCCTAGCTTGTAATTTCTGTTGGATACTTTTATGTTTCCTTAACCCCTAAATCCCAGGCCTGTGCCCCTAAGAAGACTGATTGTTTTTATGAAGTTCCTGATGCACAGAAATTTCTTTATAAAAACCCACATTCTGATCCTTCATTTATTTTCCTGTCTATGGACAAGTGTGGTGAGTTGACAGACTGTAAAGATTCCCTGCTGGACGCACTGTCAGAGATGCTGGGTGGGTATTGTGGTCTGATGAGGAAGATGATTTTTCTGAGCTATGATACAGAATTGGAATTTCCTAGACATGGTAAGGCCTTGCTGTACCTAATAATGGTGGCTGCCAAAAAAGCAGTTACTAGAAAATGGAAATCAAAATCTAAACCAACTATAGTAGTAGTAGGAAGTAGTGAATTTAGTAGCAGAGATAAAACAACTGGATCTGAGATCTTTAGAAAAGGGTACATAGGAAAAAATGGGAATTGTGGGAACAATACATATAAGGGAGAAATGAGGTTTAAAAGGAGGCAGGATTTAATGGAGCTATGTAATGTTTGAGTGAGAAACATTGGGTATATTATAAGTAATATATAACATTTGCAACTGGGAGTGTGTCACTATGGTTTGTGATGTAAAATACTTGCAACTAGGATTATGTCAGTGTGCTTTGTTTTCATTTATATAAATGTATAATTGCCTGTGTAGTAAGTGATAGCTTAATCAAGATGCTTCTTGTTAAAAAAGGCAGGAATTTTATAATTTATGTAATATTGCTTACATTAATATATAGCAATATACGTGAAGTATAATGCTTATGTTAATATAGTTTTCTTACTTTTATATGAATGTAAATTTGTCTGTGTCAAGTGATAATCCAATAAGGGTATCTGGAAAAAAAAGTGTACCAAACTACTGTTTTCTCCTAATATATTACCTGCTGATAGCTGGGTCATGGACAAATATGGCGATAAGGTGAATACCTTTGCCATTTTGACCTTTAGAGATATTAATCACCATACTCATATAATGAGATTTATTTCTTCTTTTCTTTCTAAAGTTAATGATGCACCTGATTCTGACAAGTATTCAGACTTACCATTGGTTGGCTCTGCCTCTCAGGTGGGCAGACACTGTATCAAGTGCCATTATGATTCTGCAGATATTTCTTCTAGGGCAACTGGGTCTTTGTCTGTTATCCAGAGGTAATCTCGGCCTAGACTCCAGACCCTTTCTGAAGATGTCCAAGTCAAATCACTGGATTCTCCTCTGGACAAGTAGCATTTGTTTAACTCTGCTGCAGCAGATATCTTTAAAACTTGACAGTACAAGGTAAAGTATGCAAGTTTTAAAACATTTTCCTTCCCCCTGTGCCCAAGTACCAGAGGAAGTATCCTTCCAAAGGAGGCGCTTTTGTCAGAGGGCAGCAAAAGCAATCCCAGGAGGGTAAAAGTACTAGTAAGGGTAGTTTTCATGATAATTCATGATTAATATTCCAAGGGTCAAATACCCTCCTTTACTGACAAGCCTGCTTCCTTATCACATCTTCTTACTGTCTCTTTGTTCCCACAGCCAGATTCCTCTAACTCAGAGACTTTCACTCTATCCTTTCCAGTTTGTCAGTAGATCAGCAAAGAGAACTGGGTACTGCCTATAATAGAAAATGGGTAGTCAATGTCTTGATAGTCTATTCCTCCTTTTGCAGGCATTCCTCAATCTCCTCCAATCTAGTTGTTTTAGTTTCCTCTATCTTTCAGGAACTTGTTAAAGAGGGGGCACTGTTGAGTCAGTTGCTACCTCCCTGTACTTACAGGGATTTACTCCAGGATAGTTCTAATCCCCAGGAGAGTGGGATCCTGAAGAACTATTCTAGACCTTTCTTTTCTGCTTTTTTATTATATAGCTTTTTCTGCTGGTACTGAGCTTTAGGATGCTAACCCTGTAGACTTTGTTTCCCACCTTTCTCCCTCAAGCTTTTCTTGCCTCACTGAACATGAAGGATGCTTTGTCCACACTCATACTCCACTTTTCAGGAAGTTTTTGAGATTCTGTGTCTTCCTTGGACTTTCAGCTTTCTGCTTTACTCTTTGTCTTTCTACCACACCAAGGGTATTTATCAGCTGCTTAGCTCCTGTCATAGCCTTTTGCAGACTTCAGGCCATTCAGATATTCCCTTATCTAGATGACCTATTACTTCAGGCTCCTTCTCAGACAGCAGTTCAGATTGACCTGCAGTTCTCTATGCATCTTCTTTGCAGTCCGGGCTTCACTCTAAAATTGAAGTCTACTCTGACATCTTCTCAGGATCACATTTTCTTGGTTTTCAGGATAAGCCCTCTTTCTATGACAGTTCTATTTTTGTGAGATTAATTTAAGAACTGCTGTTTCTTGCAGGTGACCTCGGCACAAGACGAGTTTAGAGTTCTAGGCTCATGGCATCCATTATTCATATGATTTTGTTTGACAAACTCCACATGAGGAAGCTACACTGGAACTTTAAGTCTCTTTGGCTTCAGCATTTGTCACCCATCTGACTTGTCATACATCAGGAAGGAATTGCTTTGAAAGCTCAACCAAATTTCCCTCAATCCAGAGCTTTTTTTTCTGGTGCCCCCCCACGATTCAGGATTTGTACATGGATGCATCAGACCTGGCTTGGGAGACATGTTAGAACAGTACTGGGGGTCATGAGGGTTGGTTTCCCAGAGATGTACAAGCCCACATAAACATCAAGGAAATGAAGGCTTCAGTTCTGGTTCTTCCGTCCCTTCATTGTTTCTGATCTTCAGATACTGTGGCAATTTTTATAGGCAAACACTCCAGTTGTGTGGTGCACAAGCAAGGAGAGGCCAAGTGCTGCCTCCTTGTAAGCTTGCCTTGATACCATCAGAAAATGTCATGTAGTACATTCTGGTTCTTCAAGCAGTTTATGCTCCCTTGAAAGAAACACAGTGATAGGTACCTTGAACACATCCAGTACAGACCATCACAAATGGATGTGAAAAAAAGAGGTGGTCTTGGACATTATTCATCTGTAGTGCAGTCCAAAAAAAATATGTTGCCATCTCACAGAGCAGACAGCTGAGCAAGTCCACCCCAGGAACTCAGCCCTCTGGCATGGAATACGGATGCTCTAACCTTTTCATGGAAGGGGAGATACCTCTGTACATATCTCCTTTTTCCTCTTCTGTCAAAATTTCTTCAAAAGATGTTGTCACACAAACCCAAAATCTTGCTGGTGACACCATTTTGGTTCAGACAGAACTGGCTTGCCCTTCTTTTTTCACCAGACCAGGGCAATAACAAGTTATCTCTCAGAGTGGACTTGCTGACACAGTTTAAGGGCACTATCATTCACCCAGATCTCCAGAGACTACCGTTGACTCTTAGGGTGATAGAGGTTTAATTCCTTCCTGTCACCATCTTTCTGAGGACATGCTCCAGGTTTTACAGCTGGCTAGAAAATCTTCTACCAGAAAATCTTGCACAGCTAAATGAAAAAGATTTTCCTCATTGTGCAAGAAAAAGAACCAAGACTCCGTTGTAGTGGGTATTCTTACTGTTGTTTTTTCATTTAATCGAGTTGCATAAATCCGTAGTAGTATACTCTTCTGTTAAAACTCATTTTTGAGCCATTTCTGCTTGTCTGCTATTAAATTTACCCATTTCTTCTAGATTTGAGGTCAATTCTTGAAATGTGCCCTTCACATTAGGCCTTCAAGAAAACATATTCCATCTCCTCCCTGTGACCTCCGTTATGTTCTGGAAAAGTTGACCTTGTGACATTTTGACCCTGTCGCCAGGTCATCCTTAAAATTTTGTAGTTGGAAAACTGTGTTGCTTGCAGCTCTGACTTCTGCCAAGAGAGTTTCTTAACTGCAAGTACTTATGGCAGTTTGTCCCTATCTGGTCTTTCATTAGGGCAGAGTTTCTCTTAGAACCCTGGTCTTTCATTAGGGCAGAGTTTGTTAAAACCCTGGCCTTTCATTAGAGCAGAGTTTCTCTTAGAACCCTAGTCATTCATTAGGGCAGAGTTTGTTAGAACCCCTGTCTTTCATTAGGGCAGAGTTTATGTTAGAACCCTGGCCTTTCATTAGGGCAGAGTTTATGTTAGAACCCTGGCCTTTCATTAGGGCAGAGTTTATGTTAGAACCCTGGCCTTTCATTAGGGCAGAGTTTATGTTAGAACCCTGGCCTTTCATTAGGGCAGAGTTTATGTTAGAACCCTGGCCTTTCATTAGGGCAGAGTTTATGTTCGAACCCTGGCCTTTCGTTAGGGTAGAGTTCATGTTAGAACCCTGGCCTTTCATTAGAGCAGAGTTTCTCTTAGAACCCCTGTCTTTCATTAGGGCAGAGTTTGTTAGAACCCCTGTCTTTCATTAGGGCAGAGTTTATGTTAGAACCCTGGCCTTTCATTAGGGCAGAGTTTATGTTAGAACCCTGGCCTTTCATTAGGGCAGAGTTTATGTTAGAACCCTGGCCTTTCATTAGGGCAGAGTTTATGTTAGAACCCTGGCCTTTCATTAGGGCAGAGTTTATGTTAGAACCCTGGCCTTTCGTTAGGGTAGAGTTTATGTTAGAACCCTGGCCTTTCATTAGAGCAGAGTTTCTCTTAGAACCCTAGTCATTCATTAGGGCAGAGTTTGTTAGAACCCCTGTCTTTCATTAGGGCAGAGTTTATGTTAGAACCCTGGCCTTTCATTAGGGCAGATTTTATGTTAGAACCCTGGCCTTTCATTAGGGCAGAGTTTATGTTAGAACCCTGGCCTTTCATTAGGGCAGAGTTTATGTTAGAACCCTGGCCTTTCATTAGGGCAGAGTTTATGTTAGAACCCTGGCCTTTCATTAGGGCAGAGTTTATGTTAGAACCCTGGCCTTTCATTAGGGCAGAGTTTATGTTAGAACCCTGGCCTTTCATTAGGGCAGAGTTTATGTTAGAACCCTGGCCTTTCGTTAGGGCAGAGTTTATGTTAGAACCCTGGCCTTTCGTTAGGGTAGAGTTTATGTTAGAACCCCGGTCATTCATTAGAGCAGAGTGTATGTTAGAACTCCGGTCTTTCATTTGGGCAGAGTGTATGTTAGAACCCTGGCCGTTCATTAGGGCAGAATTTCTCTTAAAACTAATCTTTCCTTTATGCCGTAGGTGGTTAATGTATTATTCAGGGGAAATAACTGAAGGATCAGTCTATTAATCTTCCTTCTTTCCTTCTCACCAGAATAGAGAAGAAATGATTCTTCCTTCTTTGTATGCACATAGCCAGCTCTGATTCTAACTAAAAAAGACACAACATATTAAAAGATCTGAGCAGCTTTCTTTCTTTTCAAGATAATAAACTAAGGTTGCCAGAATCCTAGCGAACTATTTCTTGATTTCTAAAACCATTTCTTTCTGTTATTCTTATCATGGTGAACGGTTTTCTTACTCTTTTCTATTGGTACTGTAGCCTCTTCGGGAGCTTTTTTTCAAGGGCTGGGATTCTAGATCTGTTCTAGAAGCATGTAGTCGGTCCTCTGTTCATACTTTTACTAAACACTACAAGTTTGATGTGTATTGTAGGCCAGAGCAGGTTTTGCCAAGTCCATGCTCCATGTTGGGACTGTCCTTCAGCCCTTTCCTCACTCCCCCTTTTAATGGGTTCTGTACAATCCCACCTGTACATAATACTGAACCATTGATTTAGGAAGATCATAGTATAGTTGTGGAAGAATTTAACATAATGGTAAATGTCCTTCTGATCACTGTTGAAGTATTCCTTCACCATCTTATTTGTTATAGCTGTTTACTCTGAATAAGGTAAATTATTTTCTTTCTTCATCTTTCTTGATAGCTATGTGCATATGTATATAGGGATTTACTTCAAAATATTGAAGTGCCAACACATTGAAAGAAAAAAACATTGATCTAAAAGTTTTGAAACCCAAAATGAAAAGAAACACACACACACACACAAAATGCATGTTTTAGGCAGGGGCTATATGCCTACCACCTCCCTGCTAATTATACATGCCAACCTTGAGATTGCTTCTATAATAAGAAAAAAGGCAAATTCCTTGATCCCTGCTGTTCGCGATTTCGCATAATCTTATTCCCAACAGAACTGATAAAATGAGTTTCTTTCATTTCTGACTGAAGAAAAAAAGCATTTAATATTATGAATGCTCGGCTACATGACTGGTTTCAATATATAGTTACCTCTCATTCTGTTCCATGGTTTTTCCTGGTGCAAGTATTTTTCAGGCCCATACATCCTTTATGTACCTTGCATCCTCAGGCTTAGGTCATACATTGGACTTTGGTATGCTGGATGGACATATGGGTTCTTTGCAGGATAACTGTCTTGTAAGGAATACTTCAACAATGATTAGTAGGATATCTGCTGTTATGGAAAGTTCTTGCACAACTGTTCTTTGAAAAGATCCCCTTGGAAATGCATAATCATCTAAACAGGAGAGTTCTCTTGACTCCTGAGATCAGTATGTTCATCTATAACTATATATGAGCATGTAAGTTGAAGTGTTGCACCTATACATCACAGTCTGTTATAGACAGTTATATCTGTAGTTAGTATGTGATCTGTAACTGCAGGAAAACAGTGAATTCACATAGAAAATTTTTGAAGAAAAATAACTTTAAAATAGTCATGCCCCCCCCCCCCCCCCACACACACACACACACACTGTTTCTGTGCATGTCATATAATTATAGTCAGGAATTTCAGGTATTAATACAGCAATTATTTTATGAGTCCCTACTTCCAGTCTGTGTTTAGTATCAAAACAGTTAAGTAGCCATTTTAAAAATAGGTAAAAAATACATTTGTTCTCTTTCTTGGTGTTATCCCATGGATAACTGTGTTACCACTTTCTCCTCCCAGCACCGTTTAAGGGGTGAACAGTTCTGCATACAACCACATCTCTACTTTTGAATCTGGAATGCAAATATCACCCTGAAGGAACAACAGTGGTATGAAATAAAATGTCCTCACCCAAGTCTGATTTAATAATCAGACTTGGGTGAGGACATTTAATTTTATATCACACAGTCATATACAACTGTCTGATAGCTGAACACTGCTTCCAAGTAGCCTTATTGAATGTTTATTCTGTATTCCAAACATATGCTTAAAGGAGGGTATTTGTATCCAAGATCTGTGCCAGACACTGCCTGGAGAGATTGTGCAGTTGAGAGTTGCTGGCTAGAGAGAACCTGTATCAGACAATCGAGTGGAGCCGTCTAAGTATGTATGATAAAATGCATTGTGGGTATTCAGAAGATGAGTGCAGTATGCCTCAATGCAGGCATATTTATAAAAGTATACAGTATGGGTGCTTAGAGTATATGTATAGCTTGAGTGTAAGTGTACACTGTGAGTGCTGAGATGCTGTGAGCGGCATGCTTGCAGTTGTGTTTGTAAAGGTTAAGCATACAGAGTGAGTTTTGAAACTGTATATGAAGCACAAGTGCAGGTGTGTGTATATAATAAAGTTCTGAAACTAATGTGTGGCTAATCACTGAAGCTTCTTTTGGGAATTTTATATAGCTCAACTTTCCCTGATTTTGCAGAATCTACATTATTTTGCCACAGTATATTTTGTTGGGTACCTCATAAAATGTGGGTTCTTTTGCAAATCATGGATCATCTCTGTCACAATTAACAGAAGCCTGAGTTCCACACTTTGCCTTTCAGAAAATGTATGTTAATTCAAAACTATTGTAGCAACTCTCTAAGGATAAAGTGACCAATTTCAGCTGTCATTTGATTAGAGTTAAACAGCTATTAATCTGGCTTGACAGGACATGTGTGTGTGTGTGTACGCACGCTTGACTAAAACCAGCTGAAATACATTACTGCATTTTTGTTTTTACTTTCAACAAAAGATCATATTTGGCTGTACTATCCCATGTTGCATGTATGTAATATGTATGGATTTATTTTGGTTGTTGATATTGGAGTGGGTAACCATTGTTGTTATTTACAACAGGCTAAAATGCATTACTGCTTGGTAAGAAAATATCCTGCTTTTTAACTGAAGAAGTTTTAAGAATGAATCTCTGCAGGAGTTTGGTTGCTGTTTCTTACTTTGTCACTGCTCTACTACAGTATTGCAAGGCCAGTATCCACGTACATCGTCATCTTCATTATTATTATTATTATTATTAATTTATTTATTTTTGTTACTAATACCAATATCTCAGGAATGGTACCATCAACATTAGGAAGCAAGCAGACATGTGGAAGTTGGTAGGACCTGCTGTACGATAACAGTGAAAATATCACTGTGGGATTATCAGTGCTTAAGTATGTGAGAAGTGCTTGCAGACAGTTTTGAAAATTATGAAATATTTTCATTAGAAATACAAATAAGGAATATATTCATGTCATGCTGAGGGACTCTGCATCCAGTGGGTGTTAGAAAGAAATTGTCTGTAAGAGTTGTGCGAGATAAACTTATCCAATGATATAACTTATCCAATGATATAACTGTTTTAGAGAGAAGTTAATATAATTTTTGTAATATTTCTGTTAATATCTCACAAAAGGTGGGTCCTGCATTAGTGAGCAAATTGAAATTGGATGTTTCTCAAAAATGACAAAATTTGTCAGGTGACATAAAGACACCGACAGTTAATATGCTAGGTTGAAGCATAACTGATTAAAAATAAGTAATATTACACTGTTAAGGCTAATATTGCAATATTATGATGCACAAGGGAGTAATATATGTTTGGAGGACAGTGAATGCAGCAGGTGTTAATATATAAAACACACTGTAAGAGGAATTCAGCCACTGGTTATTTGAAGATATTAATATTAACCATATCTGAATACTAATGGAGAGGGTCAGCTATTACAGAATAGACTGCCCTCAATAGGTTGGTGAACCATAATAGTCATCCATATAACTTAAAAGGAAACTCTACAACTACATTTTCCTGCTGTTAGTACTCTCATTTCTTTATTTAAGTAGTTACTTGACATTGTTGGTCCACTCTGATGGTTAAGTATCAAATCCTTACATTTATAACTGTAGCTGGTGGGAGAGGGTTATCTACAGAATCTATAGGATATGCTGGTATTTGACCACTGATTAGTTGTTGTTATGACCTTTTTAAAAATGATTGCAGGGAAAGTATGCACAGTCTTATGTATCTGTCTGACAACTGACCATTGCTTCATAGCTTGGAACTTGTACAAAACAGTGGCTAGTGAGTGATCCATAGAATATTTGGGAAATGCTTCTCATAATATTGGGTGAGAACTAATTACTAACTCTGGGTTGTGACCTTGTTGTAGGAGTGTCCATAGAACATTTCACAATCTATGGACATACTATTTATACTATGGATGTTAAACACTAGGTGAATTGGTCCTCCCCGTAGTTCTTTAACTTAGATCCACTTTTTATTGTTTACCTCTGTCAGGTCCTGCCTCCATTTTAGATCCCTTTGTTCTGAATAGAACCAATCCTGCCTTAGTGCCATACCTCTCATTTCTCATGCACTTTTCTGTTTATTCTCTGTCTGCTGTTTGAACACCTATACTTTATTTTGTTGTACCTTATCTTTATTGTTGTGAAGTTGACTTTGTAGTGGTCATATTCTGCTGTTTGTTCTTTGGTTTTCTCTGTTGTTTACCTTATCATTTTTGTTTCTTGTTTATAACTGTGTTGTGAGTGAAAAAAGACATTTGTTATACAATTTGTTCTAAATGAAGTGAATAATTTGACTAAACAGATATAGCTTAGACCCAGACTTTGTTGCAGCAGTAGCATGGAAGGCAGTCTTCAGAATGTGTGAGGTATACCTTCTTGTAGTTGTGTGTGAAATGTAAGAGACATCACTTAATACAGAACTATTATCCTCAAAATGAAGTCGTGCAGAACAGTACAACCACAGTAAAGTAAGTGACATACTTCAGATGTTTTATATTATACACAATAGCCTGTGCCAGCCACAACAACAGGACTTGCAGTACTGATAGCAAGGGTAATGGAGCTTGTTAGTGGTACAAACAGCAGTGCTGGAATTTAATTGCACATTGGGACACATGCACTGAAAATAACGTTCTGGCATAAGAAGTGTACACACCGATGTAACTGTGGAAATGAAAATAGCTGCACTGGTAGTGAGGTGACAACTTTGTCACAGTAGGGATGGTGGAGGTGTTATTGGCAGTAGTCTGTGAGGTAACATGAAGAGGATGATGGCATTGATGCTGATAGGTTTTGATGGTGATGACACTGGCGACAGCTGAAGATGAGCATAGTTTTAAACATGCAAACAGTGGATGTAGTAAGGCATATGACGAAGATGCTGGTGGTTGTAGCATTGAGTAGTGATGATGGTGGTGAGAGTGAGAATAGTACAGGGACAGTGTTAATGCAGGTTATGATGTTCCTGATAATACCAGAGGGAAATGCTGTGTTGTGTGACACTCGGGATGGTGGAGGTGTGACAGCACATACTGCAGTGTAGCTGGGACACTCAGGATGGTGATGGTACTGTGACAGCACAAACTGTGGAGTAGCTAGGACACTCAGAATGGTAGTGGTGCTGTGACAGTACATACTGTAGTGTAGCTGGGATAGTCAGGATGGTTATGGTGTTGCCTACCATACATGGTGTGGTGTAGTTGGGCCAGTCTGGATGGTGGTGATATTGCTGCTGGTACTTGCTATGGTGTAGCTGTCACAGTCAAGATGATGGTGATGTTGCTGTCTCTACATGCTGTGGTGTAGCTGGGACAGTCAGGATTGTGGTGATGTTACTGCCACTACATGATGTGGTGTAGCTGGGACAGTCAGGATAGTGGTGATGCTGTTGCTACATGCTGTGGTGTAGCTGGGACAGTCAGGATGGTGGTGATGTTGCTGTTAGTACATGCTGCGTTGCAGCTTGGATTGATGAGAAGAAAGATGATTTTGCTGTTGATGGTGCATATTTTCTGTTTTAGCAAGGACGGTGCTGGCATGGTTTGAGCTTGAAGTGTTGGTGTAGCTGAGAACATTCATGTTGTTGCTAGAGTACAAACTTAGATTTGTTAAATCAGGTGGTGGTGTGGATATGCAGGGGTTGATCTACTTTATGACAGTGAACATGCTGGAATAGTAGTGTTGGTGCTGGTGAAGTAAATTCTAGTAGTGATACTGCAAGTACAATTGTTGATCTAGTTGATGACAGTATGGGTGCCGGGCATAATATAACTTGAAACTGAAATTATAGTGTACCTAGCAAGGAATTCAGCTACACCACTGCTTGAAAACTGGAGCTGTTTCAGGTGGGATTAACAATGCAGTCCATACGGTATTATACCGAATGACAGCGAAGATACTACTGGTAACAGTATAACTACCAATGGTGTAGGTGTGCACAGTGGCATTAAGGCTGTTGATGCATATGGCAATGTAAATTGTTTGTATGACGACAGAGCCTCTACTAGTGAGAACACAGATGATGATTTTAATTGGCTACAACGAAAATAGGACATGTGCTCTAAACAAGCAGTCATGCAACTAGCAGCAGTCCAAACCATACTGACAACAGTAAAAAGATATATACCAACCTAAGGCAATGCGATCTAAACAAGCTAGAGACCTGCTACAACAAAATCACCAAATTCGCCACAGGGGCATCCTACCATAGTCACCACTGTCTCTCACTTGCTGAACTGGGCTGGCTTGAACTCCCTCACCTCCTTCAATGGTATCAACTTTCACTCGCCCACAAACTAGTAAACCATCCACTAAATGTCCCATCCCTCCAGAATCTACTCCAACCCTATCGCACCTCCAGACCACTAAGATCCAGCAACAAAAATCACTTGCAGATCACTAAAGCCAATAACTCTGCTGGTGAAGCACTATTCTCTTGTGCTATAGCCAAATTATGGAACTCCCTCCCACCCACAATTACCTCCATACCATCATGCACCCACTTCAAAATTTTACTAAAAGCACACCTAAAAACATGCTGGCTATGCCCTTGCAACTCCCACTCTAATATCACACACCCCATCCAACCGCTACCTTTCTTTCCACCCCACTAACTACCTTGACTATAGCTAGCTCAGATGCTCATAAGCCTAGTACTTATTATACAGCAGGAACTTCTTATTGTAACATTTGTTAATGTCTGTTATGTACTTCGCAGATAAAGATTCTAGTTGTCTACTGATGTACTATGTTTTTCATCTGTAAATATGTTTGTAATTAATTGCTGTGTTAATCAAATTGTTAATCGCTATGTAATCCAATGTAACTACTGTCTGTTTATTTTAACTGCGTAGCTTTTCTCCCCGGGCCTCTGATGAACATGGACCTACGTCCAGTCGGATACTCCCGGTCAACAAATTTAAATAAATTATAGATTGTCCTGGCAATAATGCAGCTGTGTATTTGGAAGGTGGAGCCGTCCCAGCTGGTAGGGCAAATGATTATTGTGATTGCTCAGCAATAGTGAGAAATTGACAATGCAGATGGTGGTATTGGTTGTGAACATGAAAATGGCTTTTGGGCAGTGCCAGAGCAAGAACTGATGTACCCAGTGGCAGAGGGCATGGCAGTGGGGCATTATGTGATGCAGCTGTTTGTAGTGAGGATGATGCTTGTGGCACTGAAAGTAGACCAAGTAAGGAAAGGGCTGTTTCACCTTAGACACACACACATGCATGTGTGTATCTGTATATCTGTGTGATATATGTGTGTGTGTATCTACATGTATACATATAAATATATATACATGTGTGAGTGGGTAGGTATTTATATATACATATGTATATATAGAGATAGGTGCTGGTGAGACCAATTAATCAAATTGTAGTCTAGCTGCAGTTAGTAAGGTTATATTTTATGGTATTGGTAAGACAAGTGATGACATAGCTGGACATTGTGAAGATGGACATATTGGTCCTTTTTCTGTAGGTTAAGCGGGTGAATAAAGTATAAAAAGTGTTAGTGACTGACATAGCAAATGATGGTTTGGTGGTGGTGTTGGTGATGGTGCAAATGGTCCTATAGCTGCAGACAGTGAAGATGATTATGATGCTGCAACCATAAATGGTGGTGATGTAGCTGTGGACTGTGTGACTGGTGCTAGTAGCAATATAAACACCACAGAAGATGATTTATCTGGTTGCTGTGTGGATAGCATTGATTGTGATGCTGACCCCACAAAAGCTGTAGCTGGAGACAGTGAAACTGGTGAGATTAGTGATATTGGTACCACAGACAATGATGCACTTGGAGGCACTGTGAGTGATGGTGATAATGGCACCACACCGTGGCTGGAGTTAGCAGTGATATTGACACTGCCGGTGGTAATGTAGCCACGGGCACAGTGAACAAATATGGTGATGTAGCTGGTGAAAATGAAATAGTATTGGCAGTAGTATGGACACTACATGGTGAAGCAGATGGCTATTTTGCTGGAGACATAGTGAATAGTATTGGTGATGTTTCTGTGTAAACTGTGGATGGTGCTGGTAGTTGTTTTGACATTACATGTAGTGATGCTTACGGCTACAACATGGATGGTGATGTAACTGGAGACAGGAAGATGAGTCTTGGTGGTAATAATATACAGACAGTGATGCTCTTGGACACAGTCATTTTCTGACGATGCAGTTTGTTTTGTAGGTGGCGATAGTAAAGATAATACTGATAGTGCAGAGGTAATGTATCTGATAAGAATGAGATTAGCACCATCTGTTCTGATAAAGCCAGCCGTGATTATGTAAATGGAACCTTTCAGGATGGTGCTTGTGCTGCTCAATGTCAGTGTTGCAATGCACCTGGGACAGGTAAAAATGGCAGTATTTCCAATGCCAAAATGGACAGTGATATAGATCTTAGCAATAGTGCAGAAGATAATGTAACTTTGAACAGTACTGCTAGCAATGTGAAATGGGGCAACAGGGGGTCACTACTGGTCATGATGGTGTGAGGCTGTTGATGTAGGTGGGAGCACATAACAACAAGAAAGACTGTACCAGGGGTAAGAACTGAAATCTACCTTGGAATTGTGAGGCAGCAATACTATTTTTTGTACTAGACACCTTATTGCCCATTTATGTTCATGTAGTCCTTTGTTTTCTTTTAGTTCCTCACAATCTGGTTTCAGTGTTAATAGTGTTTATTATGCAGATTAGTAGAAGAGGATTTGACCAAAACTACATAATCTTTCAATGGCAGTTAATATGCTAGAAATATACATGTATTTATTCATCATAGAGAGCCAAATTGGAGCCTTACTCCAGTCAGTTGTCCCGTCAAATTCCAAGATTAGTAATGAGAAGATTTATGAGCAAAGTCTAGCAGTTAAGTTATGCAACAAGATGCAAGAACCATAGAGCAGATGCCATGGGGTGCACTGGTGTCAAAATAAGAAACTATCTCATACATAACTTTACGTAAAGGGGAATATTTAACAGGATGAGTTTCTGGGGATTTATGAACAGGTGATTGCATTAACTAGAGCAACCAACAAGGTAGCTGTGTGGAATATACACATTCAGTTGCAGAGGGACAATTAATTTGAAACTTAATTTCATTCCTAAAATTATGAATGACATTTGACAGCTCTGTAGCTAGTCCAGAAATCATCAGCTCACATTGCTGTCTTTCTTGTATGATTTATACCAGCTGGGATATACTTTTTGATCGCTGCAGTGGCAGAACTTTGCAGAAGTTAATCTCTTTCTTGTGTTTATTTTTGCATGTTAAACTGATGAGTGGTCCGATTTTAAGATGCACAATTTTGTGCTGTGCTCCAGGCACATAATGATGTGCATAATGTAAAAGTGACACAGACCATGATCATAAATAATATATCAAACATTTTATGAGAGAGCAGGAGAAAAAAAGAGAATAGAGTGTGCCATTCACATAGAGTAAACATACAGGACACAGAACAGGTTGTGATATATACATGACATACGTGAGGGACATATATAATATGGGAACGGTATTAAAGTATACAAGGTTTGATATTTGCTTCTTTTATCTTTAGGGATTTTGTCAGGGTCTCCAGTTATATTTTGCATATGTCTTGCTGGTATATGGGTCTGTGACGAAAGGAGGTACTTGCTAGCACAGCTAGCTATAATTTTGTAAATAATTATATGTCATTTATGAATATCAAACAAGATGCTGGTGTTACAAATGTAATAGAACTGTATGTTATATGTATATCAAACTGCTTTGTACAGACGTGTTGAAAAGGTATTTGTAAAGTGCTGTATTTGAAATGTAACCATAGTGTGCCTACTGTAGAGAACATAAATGTACATGCACTACTGTAAGTATTTAAATGCATCTGTTTTAAAAAAGGAAGCTGGAGGGTTAACCTCAGTCCCTCAAACTTTAGAAAAACTATCTGAAATTAAATCACTTTATAGGCTAGGCCATAAAGATGCTATCTCACTTTCAAGGCAGCCAGAGACACAAAGTCTGTACTAGGAAGCTTTCTGTATTGTCTTTGGAGTGAACTAATTACTACTCTGAAAGCATGAAGGAATGCAATTGTTTTATGACTTCCAGCACCTGCCAAAGATCTGAGTAAAAGCCCTTGTATGTGTATTTGACAGGTAGATGCTAAATACTGCCAGCAATGGGGGGTGGGGGGGAGGCTGCATGAGAACTAGAAGTTAGATGACCAGAAATGATGCCATTCTGCAAGCTATCCCAGCAGTAATATGTTAGATATTATTTTGGGAGTCTCTTAGTGAGAGAGAGCATTCTGTATTCTGTCTTGAACCTGACAACAACATAATAACCATTCACCACATCATCTGCCTTGCTCTATTAGTAAGGTTTTAGAGTATAGTAATTCTCTTAGATCCAGTCAGAAATATAGTGAAGCTTAGTTTAGTTATTATTTTTTTCTTTAATAATCTGAGCCTGTACTACAATGTTATTTTAAATATTTCATGTGTTTTGAACTCTGATGTCACTGTAAACGTATATTTATTATTGTCTTGTTCTTTTATTTATTATTAAATATATTTAAACCTTTCATTATGACTGATCTGTGTAGAAATATTTACATTTTGAGAGTAGTTTCATATTTATTTGGTGACACTGTGTGGGCCAGTCCTAATAGCCTTGCTCTTGGTCAAACTACCATTTGTATTAATATTGTACAGTAAAATTGGTCACTCCTTTGTTAAGGGTCTTAAGGTAGCTGGCAGGAGTGACTGGTGGCAGTGGTAACTACCTTATGGTTTGGGCAGAAGCGGGCATAGGTTATAAAACTGTGCCAGCCTTTCCCAGGTAAGTGTGTGTGTGTATGTGTCTAAATCAAACCTCAAAAGAGTGTGTGTATGTCAGCTAATTGGGCAGGGACATGAAAAACAGGTCTGACAGAGACTGTGCTGGAGGCCTTGACTTGGTCACTCAGCTGAGATCTCAACTCTATAGCTTTGTCAGTGGGGAGTCTTATTGGGGGTGTGGAGGAAGAAGGAGAAACCAACCCCGGGCTGACTGTGGTCTCAGTGTGCTCTTAATGGAAATTGCATTTGATGCAGAGAGCTGCAGCTGGAAATACTGTGTATGTACCTGTTATCCTCCCAGTGAATGTCCTACTACAGCAGCCAGTGGTGAGGATTGAGGCTCCTTGATTACTGGCCTGGGAGTGGGATATTCACATCACATATTGGTTGGCAGTGGTGGGTCGTCACAGGGTGCATGCATATGTGCCTGCGTATATCCATATATCCTGTAATAGAGTTGTGTTCCAGGCTCAATATTTATATTAGAAGACAACCATACAGCACAATGAGATGTGCAAGTCCTTATCAGCTATGAATAGTAGCCACTAATGGCTGGTTACAGTGAGGTAGGGAGTGGGGAACTAATGAAGATCAAATGTACAGCCATTTGAGATATGAAGAAGGATTGTTGTAGTGGTGTTCAGGGCAGTGTATGTCTGCTTGTGCAAAAAGATGTTTTTCCTTACATCTGGGTGGCAAAGTGGTGCAGTAGATAGCATTGTAACCTCACAGCAAGAGATTCCCTGGTTCAGGTCTCAATTGGGATGAATTCTGTGTGGAGTCTGTATGTCCTCCCTCTGTTCAAGTGGGTTTCCTCCCACACATTCCAAAGACTTGCATTAGGTAGATTGAACACACTAAATTGGCCACAGGTGTGTGTGTGTGTGCGTGTGTGATGTGATGTGGAAGAACTACCACAGCAGGGCCAGACATCCAGCAGTGTAAACCTTAGGTTTATACGATTGTCACTGTTGGTGACACCCTGAGCCCATTTGCAAAAAATTAGAAAAAGGGGCTGTGGACGGATGGATTGATCTTGTAATAACATCCAAATCTACAGCAGGCCAGATTTAATGGTTTTGGCATTACTTTTCATTGTTTCCGTACTAATTGTTTGTTGTGTTATTTCTTGTGGGACGTTTCCATCAATGCAGAGTTGTGCTTTGTGTATTTCAGTGTTATACAATTTAGCTTTATGCGTTTCCAGTTTGTTTTACTGCACAGACACATTCATGCTTGCCAAGAACTTCGTAAAACTTTCCTTGAAATGTGGAGTTACATTCTTGGCTACTTATTGATCTTTTGCACAGAACCCAGAGGGAAGCGATGATTAACAAAGCAGCGGAAGGTTGTACTGTGTAAAAATGCCAGCCGCTTACATGAGGAGAGTGATAATCATTTGCAGTAAAAATGTTGTTTGAAAACCACATTGGACAAGCAGTGAAAAAATATAATCTAATACGTACAGAATGCTGAGCCATTAATCTGAAATTGATTCTTTTTGTTGCAGAATCAATAGGAGTGAAACATTCACTTGCTTAGCAGCTGCAAGTAGGTAGGTAGATAGGTAGGTGCAGAGAGAGATAGAGACAGATAAAGGCAGACAAGAAATAAAAATATAGCAAATTTATAAAATATTCTCTTCAGTTAGTTAATGAAGTTAATTTTATTCTAAAAAGCAGAGACACAAGTGGTAAATGCAGAACAGTGCTCTTTTTCAGTTAATTATCTAAGTATACTGAGTTAATTTATGTTAATTTTATAATTAACTACTATTATCTTGGTACATAGTAATTTGGGATTACCTGCAATCATTTTTCCCACCACATCACAGATACTGCTGTTTCTTCCACTATAATCTCTCCTAGATGGAAATGCATTGCAGTTTAACAGATTGTTAATATGACACGAGACTAACTGGTGTGCCCTTAATGGAGGAACAGTAAAACAGCCTCAGAACTGCAGCACCAATGCTTTACAATACACGGCTGTAATTCTCAGAAACCAGAAGTTTATTTTTTCAACAAAAATAGTTCACATCTGCTTAAAATATTGCAGTAAGTATCCCGCCAGAATGCATTTTACAGTGCAGATCCAGCTGTCTTTCTTCTTCTTCTGCAGTACGGCCATAAGTCATCTGTGGGATGAGACCTTTGCTTATGGGGTAGGAATGGATAGACTTTTCCTTGACAGAGACTGGGAATGGAATTTTCAGCTGCTGTTCCTTTATTTATTTTTATTTTTTTCAAAGCTGATAAAAGCTCAGTTAATCTTCTTGCTGTATGACTAGTACATAGGGCATGCCTCCTGAGTAAAATCAGATTATAAAAGTTTAATTGTTCTCTTAGAATACCTGTCCAGAGGTATCCAACTGGTGGTTAGCCATGAATGTGTTCATGTCTACTGCTCTCTAAAAAACCTGAACTGGTACAGTAGTTTGTTGTCTGGAAAGGGTTTTGTTTCTAATTTGCTGTACTGGGAAGTGATTTGTTTTACCATTCCATGGTGCATTTCTGAAATATCTTTGTAACAAAATATAATCTGTAAAACCATAAAATGCCACTGTATCAGTGCAGGTATGTGCTTTAATATAAAAAATAAAATGGATACAAAAGTAAGGTAAGCCCTTTCATTACTTAATGTCACGTCATCAGACCATTAAAATATTAAAACGTCATTAAACAATTTAACTACATTACAATTAAAAATTCACCAAAGGCCCATCATAAAACACCAATGAAACGAGGAACAATTCAAATGACATACAGTATCATCATGAACCAGTAGAGTCAAAAAACACCCTGTCAAAAATCTTGGAATATACTTACTTCCTATGAAAACCTCTTGCTTGGTCACCAGTCAAAACACAGCGCAGCTAAAGGGAGTGGTCGACATTAAAATAGGGCATCATCATATCCAATAAAAATGTATTGTCATCTCTGCGAGCTTCTATCCATACTAAAGATTACATCAACCTATCAAGGCTGGCAAGAACAGAATTCCACCAATCAAAATATCATGAACAACACATCTACAATGGAGGTCGAACCATAAAGTATTACCTCAACTCTACAAGTGCCTATCAATGCTAGGAGTTGTGTTAGCCTATCAAACCTGGCAAAATCAGAGCCCAACCAATCAAAATGCTTATTCTAAACCATATCTCTGCACCGATATGAAACTCATTATCACAAGAGCAGACCTCTCAACCAAAATCAAAAAATATGCAAACCTCTCCACACGTATTAAAACACCAGCCATAAAATAAAACTGGCATGATCAAAAAGAGATTATGTTCATCTCAACAAGCTCGTATCCAAACCAAAAATTCCATCAACCTGTCAAAGCTGACATAAACCAAAACAGGGCTTGGACCATGAACTATTTCCTCAACTCTACATGCGCCTATCAAAATTGAGAGATGTGTCCGCCTTTCAAAACTGACAGTGCAAAAACTCAGCCAGTCAAACTAGTCAGTATCACCCACATCTCTAAAATGACAAAAAACTCCCTATTACAAAAGCAAACCTCAAAAACAACACTTAAAATTAGATAAATGTCTCAGCAACACTCAAAATACATATCAAAACAACTATTAAATACTACAGCTTCACCACACTTGAAAACTGTGTTTCAGCTCACACTATCACTTAAAGAGCCTTCTGGCTGTCAGAGCTGGTTTCAGTGACACCTTCCCGTTCAACCCTTTACCTTTATCAGCCTGTATCTGTAATATCCAAAAACTCTCTGGACTCTCTCTTATTTAAAATGGCACCAACTCTCATCTCCTCTGACACAACCTTAGCCATAAAACGAAAAACATGCTCATTACTAGTGTCACACACGTGCTTAGCAAGTGGATTCCTAGTGTCTCACTGTTTGATACTTCTCACATGTTCCCTTATCCTTTCTAAAAACATTCCATTAGCTTTACTTATGTTGAGACTCTTTCACACAGTACACTGGGCTAAATAAACCAAATTCTTAGTCACCTTAAACACATACAACCTCCCAGTGGACAGATCTCTAAACGCATTGTTGCTGTTAATAAACTCACAAAAATTGTAGCTACCATATCGACTAGTCCCTTTGCTCAGAGTCTCCTGCCGACTGTCTTTTGATCCATAACATAACAGGAGGTTGAGGGAACTCCTATTCTTAAAGATAAATATAGGTTCACTACCTATTAAACTATTCACAGTACTGCCAGACTTCAAAATATGCCAGTTTTGTTTTATTTAATTGTGAAATCCTCATGCCTTGCCCTCTCACAATATTACGGAACACATGCCTGGGGTGACTTCTCCTATATAAAATATGATTCCTGTGGATGCATTTACTATATCTAGTGGTCATTACCCTATTATTACCCATTCTCTGTACTGTAGCAGAGCAGTTGCTACAAAGTATACAACTCATGAAGTGCTGAACCAAAAACTTAAGTAATCAGTAGAGCAGTTTCAGAATTCACTTCTGTACTGGTACTGAAATGCTGGTATGGACTGGTACTATCTATCAGGCCCAATTCTCACCACCCTAGATTGTCTTCTGAATTCAACTTGTAATTGTTTCTGTGTAATTGTTTGTAATATGGTTGCCATTTACTGTAGCCAATTAAAGAAAAACACAATGCATTAGGAAACAGCTTGTCTAGTATGACAGCAAGATAAATTGAAGGTGCGAGTCTGAAAATGTCTACACATTTCATAAGAACACCGCAATGATATACTGCATGAGAGAATTAGTACAGCATCATTTTATGAAGCAGACTAATTGACAGACAGATATATTGCTTAGAACATGCTGCCATAGATCTTTGTGTGTATTTAAATGACGTGCATATTCAAATCTTCCCAAATGAACACACTGTGGAATAGAGAGATAAAGCCTTGATATGAACCAAACAACCTAGATATGACTAGTGCCCTGGATGCAGGAGGGGCTGGATATTGAGGATTGGGAAGTCAGTGGCCAGTGCCAACACACCCATCCAGTAAGGAGAAGTTGGTAAGGGTATTGTTGTGAGGACATCACCTGACTGGACAGGAGTCCTCAAATGGGTGTGCCAAGCCCATTAAATCTAAACTGATTCCTTACTGTAGAATTAATGACATTGAAACTATAACTTGCTTAGACAGTACATAAGTGGTAATTTAATGAGGACTGCAGATTTAAATATGCCTACAAAAGAAGAGGGGGAGAGATTTAAGTGCACAACTAATAATCGGAACCAGCTAGAGATGATGGCATATCATAGCTGGGCATTAATCCCTACATCACTCGATGAGTTGCCAACTGGCTTACTGACAGTACCCACACTGTAAAAGTAGCCAACTCCAAATCCAGCTCCAGACAAGTGACAAGTGGAGTACCTCAGGGTTCAGTCCTGGGACTGCTCTTGTTTGGCATCTACTTCTCTGAAGTACAGGACAACACTAAGGGACTCTGGCTAACAAAGTTCACAGATGACTGCAAACTGGGAGCCATTATTGAATCCTCAAATGATATGGACATTCTACAAAAGGGCCTTACAGAAACAGATGCCTGGTGCCAGAGCCATGGGCTCAAGCTTAATGCCAAGAAATGTATAGTTATCCCCTTTGAGAAAACACATGTACCCATGAATTACCACATAGGTGGCAGTACACTAAACATCAAAAGTGTGATAAGAGACTTAGGGACACAGGTGGACAGTGGTCTCACCTTCGATAACCACGTCGCCACAACAGTAAGGAAATCCTTCTGTGTGGCACACCTCATCACTAAGGGATTTTCATCCAGAAAAAAGGAGGTCATTGTCCCACTGTACTCATCCCTCATTAGACCCATTATAGAATACAATGCCCCATTTGGTATGTACCTCTCAAGACATCTACAACAACTGGAAAGGTCGCAGAAATACTTCACTAAAAGAATCACAGGCCTAAAGCATATGCCCTATGCTGACCATCTGAAAACACTCCAGCTATACTCTGTCGCATATCGTTTACTCAGAGGCGATCTCTGCATAACGTACAAGGCCATGTCAAACCCTGAGCTGTTGGACATGCTACACTTAAAGAAATCCCAATCCCTCAGAGCCACACTCTCCAGGGATCTAAACATTGTCATCACAATGAACAAAACATGCTGGAGGGGTAGGTTCATGACCCAGAGACTCCCCAGACTCTGGAGTAGACTGCCCATACATGTCAAGCAGAGCACCTCTTTGGCCCTCTTCAAAAGGAACATTGATTATTGGATGGGAGTTAGGAAATTCACCTTGGGGATCATGTCAGTCACCCTGCTAGACAGAGGTCCAGGGAAGTAAATATTGTGGGAAGAAATAGCCAGGGAATTGTTATGGCTAGGCCTGTATGAGTACCATTCTATGAACCTATATCTGTGCTTCAGTCATTGCTTAGATTTAAGATGAGCTTACCAAAAGTTATTCACATGGAAAGATGATGCAGTCTGTGTGGTGGTGATGATTGCTAATGTCAGGCATAAATAGATGAATAAATGGATCAGAAAGGTACCAGGACAGGCTAGATATTCAAGGGTGGTAATAGCAAAAAAAAAATATATATATATATATAACATGCAACTGGTATACAAGTGTGCCACATAACTGCAGGATTTACATTGGGTTAAAACTATAAAATGTACGGCATGAATAGTGAGTGATGAAGATGACACACAGAGCAGGTGTAATGTAAACTGCTGGTGTAAGTCTGTTTTAAGGCTCAAGTAGAGGTTCTTTAATGATACCTTCTTATGGGATGTGCCAGACACAGAACTATAGGAATAATGTTAACATTCTGATTCCAGTGTGAAAAGATTAAGAATGAAATGTTCCAGAACTTGAAGAGCAATATTTTTTGCTTAAGAGTTACTAATGTGTGAAAATATTTTGCAAGAATTATTAAAAACACTCCAATGGCAGACAAGGATAAAAACATAAAAGTATGTCATTAAAAGCTCTGTCATGTGTTTTCAGTATTGTATATTATTATTATTTTTATTCTATTATTACTGCATTACTTTATTTCTTTCAAATGTGTTGTAAATGCCTTGTATTGCTGTCATACATTGTTGACTTTTAGCACTATTTTAGATCTTGGTATATTTTCAGCAATGCTTGGCCATCCACCACCTTTTCTGTGAAATATTTTTTTCAGATCATCCGAAGATACTGTCCTTATATGCTCTGATCATGTCATTTTGTTATGCTGCATTTATATTTTGAAAACGGTGTTACACTTGTTCTCTTAGTGAATTCCCATGAAGTTATCTAAAAGTTTTTGTTCTAGCCTTCCTCTGTCTCCTGTCTTCAAGTCTGTGCAAATTTTTTTCAGTTATCCTCATGTTTTCTGTAAAAACTATATAGCAGTTTTCTGTCCTTCACCAAAAACTTTATTTGTTGTGTCTAGGGGAGGCCAGTCAATTATTCAGCACCCACTGTACAAATCAACATTTTGGCCAGTTTGCCACAGCTGCTAATGTCTCTGAATATATCAGTGCAGAAAGGATTTTTCCTCAGTCTTCTGTTGTAGTGGTCCCTGATAATGGCTCTGTGTTCCTACCAAAAAAAAAAGTTAATCTACATAACATTTAATCAATTTAAGTTTATAAAGCTAACATTGTCACCTCTGCCTATGCACCTTGTTTATTTAATAAGAATATTTAAATGTCTCAATTCTAAGCATGTTTACATAAAAAAGCAAACGCCTACAAATTGTTAAAAGGCAGCAAGTTCAAGTTAAAGTGCAACAGATGTAAATAAAAAGTATTAAATTCATCCGGAAGTCAAGCAACAGAATTCTGCACCTGCTGTAATTATTCCACATCACCAGATAAAGGTTATTACACTAATCTATATCTGAGATAACCAATGCCTAAACGAACACTGCCAACTCAGAATGTGGAATGACATGCTTGATCCAGGTTATATTATTCAGATGGAAATAATATATCTGGATGATAGCTGAAACCTGGCCCTTTGTCATCAATCCATTGCCAAGAAGCGTGCCTGGATCATGAACAACAGGACATAAATTTTAACTTGTTAGCCCAGAATGCATTATTGGCGAAAGCAAATGAAGACGTGATGCCTGGACTGTGGCATGGATGGTCATGGCCTCCATTTCTGCCATGTTATGATTAATGCAATTGCAAATCAGCCAATGAGCTAACAATGCCATGCAACCCACAAGGGCAGTAAAATTGGGAACAGCATTGATGAAAAGAAAGGTAGAACTGAGTATCACTGGCATATGGTTGATAATCTTCCCGTAATGATCTCCATTAGTGACAGCACAAAGACTGCGAAGAAGACAAGGAGCAAGAAAAAGCACTCCAAGCCAGCCCAAAATCCTCGTTTAGAGAAATAAAGAAATTAACACTGTGCTCCACCATAAGGGAACAGAGTGAGAGGTACAACATATGAGTATGGTGTCTGTGTAACCAAAGTATGATTCTTAAGTGGTCAGTAAAGATCTGATGTTTCTTAGTATCAGAGTTATTAAGGAAGGCAAGGGCTGAACATAACCATCGGTCGTTTGCTATTAACCAGTCATTATCCCCTCAAACGAGAGTGCGCCTAGACCTACGGTCTAAGATGCAATGACAATAGGAAGGAACTACAGCTGTCCATACACGTCTTTGTTCCTAAAAAAGTGAGGCTAGAGACCGAGTAGTAAAGTTACGGATACTTTGGATCAAGTTTGGATTTTTCAGGTTAGAATGATATAGGTCTGTTTTGAAGAATATGCCCCCCCCCCCCCCCCCCCATCAACATTGACCTCAAGATTTGGAAATTGAACAGACCTATTGATTCCAGGTAACAATTTATCAGCCTTATGGGACTAGAACCCAAGCATCAGCAGGTGGGGTGCATAGACAAAATAGCCTTTCCGAGTTTATGATATTCCACATAAGTAACCCCAGAAAAAAAATGTGTAAATGTATGAAGAACAAATGAGTCCAAAGACATGGGTTGTGCTTATCTTGGAAATCCTACCTGCAAAATATTGTGTGGCTTCCTAATAACAACCCGAAGAAAGCACCTTCCAAGCAGTAAGACAAGCCTGGGTTGCACAGTCTCCTAGCTGTTTGGAAAATAGCAGCAGGGTTATTCAATACAGCAGAAATGTCCCTGGATGCAAAATACACCTTTTTACACAAGATTTCTGTCAAGTAAACCGCGTAGAGCTAACTTTTCAGAAGGTGTGTTCACTGCCATATACTTTCCATCTCTGCTGATGAAAACCTAGTTGAATAATGCCTCCTTCTACGAGATAGGCTAGAGATGCACAAAAGTTGGCACAGAAATACTTAGTGTACCAGTTACAGTTGTTTTATAACACACATCTAGTAAATATGGGTCATTTTACATGTAAACCCCTCTCCCCACACCCACACCTCTTTGACCGCATTTTTGGGTAGAAATGGTGGTATGTTTATTTCTGTCATCCAATAACAAAAGCTTTTAAAGTCTATCAAGAACAGTCGTATTGGGGGACTTGTGAATTAAATTAAGAATAATATGATAAGACTGTTTGAAATACCCCAGGTAAACTGGTGAGCAGGACACCAAAAGGAACCTGCTCTTCACTCATGCTCTGAGGACCTAGTCAAATGAGATTGATGTACCCTGGCCACTACCTAGGCCAAACCCGAACCAGGAGAAGAATAAATTGCTACCTCCATCAGAATATTTTTTTTCTTGCTCTGCCTAGCTCCATGATTAACCCTTGGACCTGGAGGGACAGAATCCTCAAAATACTGGCTAACATTTCCATTCAACAAGTATTCTATAGTAAAAGACAAGTTGTACCATTGATCAGGTCAGAGAAAGTGACCAGCTTGTTCCATACTGACATGGCATTTAAAAATAATATCCTTCGTTGGGACCATGGTATATAGCGGGTATAAGTTTTAACTATCAGGCAAAGATGCTTACTCAACTCTAGAGGTACTATAACCATTTAGGTGGGATTCCTGTTCCAGTGATGCTTTATACTCCGGCAGCATTGAGATATACTGACCCCAGTACAATACCTTATCACAGGATGGTGTCAAGTAGGTAAAGGGCACACAGGAGGTTCCTGTTATACGACTGCCTTATCCAGAAATTTCTGGAGTTAAAGCAAAATTGAAAACCGTATAATCTAGGTAGGGCTTTCAATTCAGACTAAAATATCAAAGTAATGCAGTCTCTTCAAAGTGGTGATCTAAAGTGTACGATCAAGCATAAATACTATCCTGTTAAATAAACAGCAGTCAGTATAAGGCTATTGTAAAAAGTAGAGGAACATTTTATAGAAAAGAAAGACTGGATTTGGAATATAAATTTACCAACCCAAGCCTCAAAAATCATTCTGCGATGTAAATAAAGACTAGAAGGCATATTATAAAAATCTACTGGCCCTAACCATGGAAAAGTAAAATGGTAATTTACAGGACATACAGATTAGGCAACAGATATGCATAATACAGAAAACTAACAATTATTTACTGCATGTATACATAAATATCCCTTCCTGTGTGAGCTAGTATCCCGTCAGCCTTTCTTGATGTGCTCTCAATATCATTGCCCTCTTTTTCTTCATGCTTTCACAATTTCCTCTTCTTCCTTGATAGCTGCACAGTCTTTTTTTGGGCGTCTGCTTTCAAGCGAAGTAATTTGTATTGTTTGCATTTAGTTTAATTGGTAATGTTTTAGACATTACCTCATATCTTGCTAACTGCCTTCTTTTCCTTAATAGAGTTTCTTAGGTACCAACCCTGTTGCTTAATTTTGTGCTACCATATCACAGATCGCCTACTCAGAGGTGATCTCTGCCTAACATACAAAGCTATGTCAAACCCAGAGCTGTTGGACATGCTCCACATAAAGAAATCCCAATCCCTCCGAGCTATACGCTCTAGGGACCTAAACCTTGTCACCACAATAAACAGAACATGCTGGAGGGATAGATTCCTGTCCCAGAGAATTCCCATACTCTGGAATAAACTTCCTATCTATATCAAACAAAGCTCCTCATTAGCACTCTTCAAGAAAAATCTTGATGATTGGATGGGAAATAGGAAATTCACCCCAGGGATCACCTCTGTGGCTCTGCTCGACAGTGGCACAGGAAAATAATTTTCTTGGGTGGCAAAAGCCAGGGTACCTTTTTGGCTGGGCTTGTATAGGCCCCAAGGCCGGTAGGTTCATAGGTAGGTACTAGGCTACGAAACAACATATTTATAAGCTTACTGTTCAGACCTTCTTCATTGTTACCTTTGTACCCATTACAACGGATCAGACTCGATACTGACTTTAGTAATGCCACACAGACTCTTACCTTATCAGGAAGAACTTTGCCATAAATTTCTGTGTCCTGTGGTCTAGTCACTGCTTTAACCATATAACCTAGTGGAAGTCCATTTAATCCATTCCAGTCCCAGGCCATAGTTTGATGAGTCCTCTGTCAATTTCTTGATGCTTTAGATACCCCATACTGCAGAGGTAACCATATTTACCACGTAGGAGCATAGGCATCATATGACTACCTATTCCCAGCTGTCACAGAGTGCCTTCATGTATTTATTCACAGATCACCAGAATCCAGTGGCTTTGTACACCTGATCCAAAATGGCTTCCCTTCCTTAAACTCTTAGCTGATTGGTACTGTCAAGAGTTACATTGCCATATCTGTGACTCTCAGGTCTTGGGAATAAGCATACTCTGCCAGGCCATTTCACCTGTACTCTTAGCACATGCATAGTACAAAACGCAGCATACTAGAATGTGTAAACAGAAAGACTAAAGAATGAAGTTATTTTTTTCCATCTAACCATCAAGTAAATGGACAGCCCCTTTTCTACCATGAAGGTGCAAGGTCAGAGAAAAAGGCTGTTTACACAACCAACCCAAAGGAGCCTTTCAAATTAAGTACCACATTTTTGTGAAGTGGAAAACCTCAGAGAACCTGTAAAAAATCCATAAAGAAAATGGGAAGAACATGGAGACCCCAACACAGTAAACAAATGTTAGACATGAAGCCCCGACACAGTAAACAAATGTTAGACATAGGTTCATAGGTTCATACTAGGCTATCTGCCCAAGGGCATTTATAAGCCTAGCCCATAGTTATGTGGCTTTCGCCACCCCTTTAGTTTGAATAAAAACTATGCCTATCATTTTGCTGTGCCTCTGTCAAGCAGTGACACTGAAGTAATCCCTGGGGTATATCTGCAATCTCCCATCCATTGGTCAAGATTCCTCTTGAACAAGGCCAGAGAGGTGCTCTGCCTCACATGTACCGGGATTTTGTTCCACAGCATAGGGAGTCTCTGGGTGATGAATCTGTCCCTCCAGCACGTTCTATTTATAACCGTGTCAAGGTTTAAGTCTCCCGCCCTTGTGGTTCTGAGGGATCTAGATTTTTGAGGTGAAGCATATTCATCAAATCTGGGTTTGACATGGCCTTATATGTCAGGCACAGGTCACCTCTGAGCAAGCGGTATGAGACTGAATAGAGCTGGAGTTCTTTCAGTCGGACAGCATAAGACATATTTTTGAGACCCTTTATCCTTTTGGTGAGGAACTTTTGGGGCCTTTCAAGCTGCAGCAGGTGTCTGGTCAGATACATTCTGAACGGGCATTGTACTCAATCATAGGTCTAATGAGTGATGAGTACAGGGGACGATGACCTCCCTTGATCTAGATGTGAATCCCTTCATGATCAGGTGGGCGATATAGAAGGTTTTCCTAACTACTTTAGCAACATGAGTGTCAAGCGAAGGCTACTGTCAACCTGGGTCCCCAGATCCCTGATGACTTTTCTGTGCTCAGTGGATTGCCATCTATATGGTAGCTAGGGGTAACCTTGTTTTTCCCGAAGGGTATGACTATGCATTTTGGCGTTTAACTTCAGGCCATGGCTCTGGCACCAGTTATCCGTTTCTGTGAGGCCCTTCTGGAGGATATCTGTGTCAGATGTGTTTTCGACTATGGCCCAGTTTGCAGTCATCTGCAAACTTTGTCAGCCATAACCCTCCTGTGTTTGCTTGTACTTCAGAAAAGTAGATGCTGAACAAGAGTGGACCCAGGACTGAGCCCTGTGGGACACCACTTGTGACAGGCTTTGAGTCTGACATGGCTCCAGCAACTCTGACCCTGTGGGTTCTGTCACTTAGCCAGTTTGCAACCCATCTTGTGATGTATGGGTTTACATTCAAGCTGATGAGTTTTTCGATGATACCTGAGTGGGGTATTGTGTGAAGGCCTTTGCCAGGTCGAGGTAGGCTGTATGGACTGCCTTTCCCTCATCAATGGCCTTGGTGACAGTCTCGAAAAAGTCAACCAAGTTTAAGAGGCAGGATCTGCCTTTGACAAAGCCAAACTGGGTTGGATCCAAAGTCTGCAAGTTCCCTATGTCTTTATTTATGAGTTCCATTATGATCCTCTCCATGGCTTTGCAGATAAGGCTTGTCAAGCTAATGGGCGGTAATTTCCAGGGTCTGTGGAGGCACCGCCCTTATGAAGTGGGACCACAGTCGCCGTGCGCCACTCCTTGAGTGCGTATCCTGAGGTGAGGCTAAGATTAACAGCTGTCCTAACTGTGGGTTTAATTCCTCGTTGAGTTCGTGAAGCACACAGCCGGGGACACCATCCGGTCCCATGGATGCTGTGTTTTTTGCCTTAGTGAGGGCAGTTCTCACCTGGGCGTTGGAGATGTTTGGGGGGCTACAGTCCTCTGGAATAGATATCTCTCCTTTTGGGGGGGAGGGGGGAAGTTTGCACTGAACCTGTCAGCCAGTATGTTGGCAATGTGTGTAGGTTCAGTAATTTTCACATCATTTTGAACTAATTCTGAGCATATCTGGGAGTTTCCTCCTAGGTTTCTAACATAGCTAAAGAAGGCCTTATGATTCTCTTTAGAGTCCTTGGCGATTTTTCTCTCAAAATTTGCCTTGGATGATTTTATGAGAGCTCTTAGTTTTTTACTTATAATGATCAAAGGTGTCTTACCTTTCAAGGATTTTGCTCTATCTTGTAGTAGCTTCCTCCTTTTGTTGTAGAGCTTGTTTATGGCTGGGGTCCACCAGACTGGACGCTTGCCTTTGGTACAGAGAGTCTTAGTTTTGTTTGGGATTGCCTGATCCATGCAGTCCTGTAGGTGCTGGTAGAAGGCATTTGTAAGTGATTCAGCGGTTTGAGTAATGTTTACCACTGGCTCAGGGGCCTTAAAGGAGACCACACTAGTTTTTAGAAGTGTGAAATCGGCTTTTGAGAAGTTTTTCACTGTGGTCTTTTTGTTTCAGGTGGGGCGGGATGAGGACCTCCAGCGAGATTAGTTTATGATCTGATCTCACTAGTGAGGGGTATACTTCGGTGTTGAACATTTTGATCCCATGTTCGTGATGATGAGATCAAGTATGTTTTCTCCTCTTGTGGGGATGGTGACTAGTTGTTCCATGGCATTTGAGTTTATGAACTCCAGGAATCTTTGGGTTAGAGTGTTCGGGCTTGAGTAGTGTTCCCAGTCTATATTAGGGTAGTTGAAGTCACCTAGTATGATGGTGTTTGGAGATACATTTATCCCTCCAATGTTTTCAGGAAGGCCATGTGAGGTTCCTGAGTTTGAGAGGGTGGCCTGTAACATGCTACAAATTGCAGAGCAGTCTTGCCTATGGTTAATTGCACCTGGATGGTCTCCGATGCATCGTGCATTGCCACCAACCTTGAGGTGTGGGTGTCCTTTATGAATATGGACACCCCTCCTTTCTTGGTGTTGTCCGGATTTTGGGGCGGAACGCATGATATGAGGTGAAACCTGTTAGTGCTGGGGTGTTCTCAGGAGCCTTGAACCAGGTTTCTGTCACAGCACAGACATCGATGTTCTCCATATTGAGAAGGGCCTCGAGTGCGTGCATCTTGAGATTGAGACTTCTGGCATTGAGCAGCATTACCCTTAGTTTTTTCCTTTTGGTGTTTTAGGGTGGTAGGTTTAGAATTTGAGCCTTGCCTAAAAAGGCACTATGGGGTGGCAAGAGCCTTTGCCAATATCCGGAAGCCCAGGGTGACAGGTGCAAGCCGTCCCTTGAGCAGCGTGGCTTGTCCAGCATGTCATCCCAGGCAGACAGACATTGGATCCCCTTTGAATGACACCAGAATTTAAGCCAATTATTAAAGCTGATCATCTTATCACTGTATTGTGGCATCATTCTAGGTGAAGGTAGGATACTGCTCAAGGTCAGGGTCATACCTGCCTGGGCTACATAATCAGAGAGCTCCTCGATGTCCCTTTTCATGTATTCCAAGGAGGTACGTCTCAGGTCGTTGACACCAGCGTGGACAATGACTGAGTCATACTTGTACCTGCTGTTGAGAGACCTGAGTGCTTGCGTTATGTGGCGGATTCTAGCGCCCGACAGGCGGCTTACTGTGACCTTCTCTTTACTCAGTCTGGTGAGCGGGACGTCAGTGTGTCTGACTATGGAATCACCAATGACAAGTGTGTCTGGCATTTTGTTTGGCCTTAAGGGCTGTGAATGTTTGACACACTGACTGTGTGGTCTATGTGTTGCATGTGTTGGGTCGTGAGGTGGTAGTTGTTTGGGTGTCTGCTTTGGTGGCCTCTGCTGTTTTGGTAAATTTTGATCAGAGCCTCGAGTATGTCTTTGTGTGAGTATGTGTATGATTTGAAGTTGTGATGGTACCATGTGTGACTGGGTATGTATTGTGTGTGGTTACCTTCTCCTCCTGTCTGGTCTTGCCAGTCCTATGTTGAGAGAGCTCAGCCTCCAGTTTGGCCGTATAGTTGCATCTCTCGCATGTATTTGTGTTTTGTGGGAGA
This sequence comes from Protopterus annectens, assembly GCF_019279795.1. NCBI lineage: Eukaryota > Metazoa > Chordata > Ceratodontiformes > Protopteridae > Protopterus > Protopterus annectens. The sequence goes on from NC_056749.1 coordinate 127,752,568, forward strand.
AGGAGAGGATTGTCTGTGTACATGAGGCAATTGTAACATTGCCTCAATATTCCCAGGTTCACCAGTTGAGCTGGAGAGGACACTAGCAACTGATCCCTCGACATACTAGAAGTAGTAGATAAAGAGACTTTCAACGGACTCCGGGGGAAGTGGGTTTTAGGCTGGTGGGGTACTATCTATAATAAGAGTGCTTTATCAAGGTGCAAGTACTGTAGGAGTAAGTGCTAGGCTTTACAGATAGAGAATAGTCTACTTGGGAATCAAGTAGAGATGAACTTTTCAGTTATAGGATATGCTGGTTAGATCAGCAGTACAGCTCGAGGAAGGTAGTTCTAAGGGAAAATTGGAAGAGTGGAATTTAGATGGCCCAAATAGTTTAACCTTGTTTAACCGCCGCTGCTCTTGTGTGCAACAGTGGTAACTCAGCTAAATCGCTTACACGCGTTTAGCGTGTTTTATAGCAGGGGGCTGAAGGGAGCTAGGAATTGGCCCAAAACAACCAATGGACTACTAGTTTCTGGCTGAAACTTCACCAAATCAGACAAAAAGGCCGCTCAGTGCTTCCCACTCCCACTGGTAAACAAAGAAACTTCCCTCCTTCCTAATAAGGCAATGGATCAGTAACAGGAACTAAAAACAAAGCCCAGGGATCAGCAACTCTGAAACTGGACTACTCTAGTTCAGTAAGGCGGAAAACAAGAGATTTTTTGTTTTATTACAGAGACAAGGAAAAACAGACAGTAAATGCTATAAATGCTGTAAATCGGCTAGCACTTTAGTGTGTAGCCTACAGAAACAATTTGCAACAATTAGTAACTTAAAGTGCAATAAACAGTGTAAAATGCAGAGATCACTTAAAGTAGCAGTAAAACAGGCGAAATGCAGTCGCTAGCTTAATAACTGTGGGAAAGCCACAAAAAATACTTATATCTGGTAGAAAGTCACTCTTTTAGCTCTCTGCTGCTTGGATCACTCTGCAGGCCACCACGAGGATCTGTGCTGAGTTGGTACAAGCTGGAAAATGCGTGTTTAGCGTGTTTTATAGCAGGGGGCTGAAAGGAGCTAGGAATTGGCCCAAAACGACCAATGGACTACTAGTTTCTGGCTGAAACTTCAACAAATCGGACAGAAAGGCTGCTCAGTGCTTCCCACTCCCACTGGTAAGCAAAGAAACTTCCCTCCTCCCTAATAAGGCAATGGATCAGTAACAGGAACTAAAAACAAAGCCCAGGGATCAGCAACTCTGAAACTGGACTACTCTAGTTCAGTAAGGTGGGAAAACAAGAGATTTTTTTTTTTTTTTTTTGTTTTTTTACAGAGACAAGGAAAAAAACAGACAGTAAATGCTATAAATGCTGTAAATCGGCTAGCGCACTTTAGTGTGTAGCCTACAGAAACAATTTGCAACAATTAGTAACTTAAAGTGCAATAAACAGTGTAAAATGCAGAAATCACTTAAAGTAGCAGTAAAACAGGCGAAATGCAGTCGCTAGCTAAATAACAGTGGGAAAGCCACAAAAAATACTTATATCTGGTAGAAAGTCACTCTTTTAGCTCTCTGCTGCTTGGATCACTCTGCAGGCCACCACGAGGATCTGTGCTGAGTTGGTACAAGCTGGAAAACGCGTGTTTAGCGTGTTTTATAGCAGGGGGCTGAAAGGAGCTGGGAATTGGCCCAAAACGACCAATGGACTACTAGTTTCTGGCTGAAACTTCACCAAATCGGACAAAAAGGCCGCTCAGTGCTTCCCACTCCCACTGGTAAGCAAAGAAACTTCCCTCCCTCCTAATAAGGCAATGGATCAGTAACATGAACTAAAAACAAAGCCCAGGGATCAGCAACTCTGAAACTGGACTACTCTAGTTCAGTAAGGCGGGAAAACAAGAGATTTTAAGCCCCGACACAGTAAACAAATGTTAGACATGAAGCCCCGACACAGTAAACAAATGTTAGACATGAAGCCCCGACACAGTAAACAAATGTTAGACATGAAGCCCCGACACAGTAAACAAATGTTAGACATGAAGCCCCTACACAGTAAACAAATGTCAGACATGAAGCCCCGACACAGTAAACAAATGTCAGACATGAAGCCCCGACACAGTAAACAAATGTCAGACATGAAGCTCCGACACAGTAAACAAATGTCAGACATGAAGCCCCGACACAGTAAACAAATGTCAGACATGAAGCCCCGACACAGTAAACAAATGTCAGACATGAAGCCCCGACACAGTAAACAAATGTCAGACATGAAGCCCCGACACAGTAAACAAATGTCAGACATGAACCCTCAACCTGTGATCCATGAGCTACTGTAGTATATAATTCAGTAATAAAGTTAAAAACTGTATACTTTCATCAGACATTCTTGCGAAATAAATGTTGGTTACTGCAGATGCATCTAATTTTACTGTTTTATTCATATATTCTTCAGTGAAGTAAGTCTACTGGGTATAACCCTTTTTCAGAAAGGACCCAAAGAGAAAACATATTTGCAAGTAGTGAAATATCATGATGTAATACTTTACATAAATGCTCAATTTGGGGATTATTTCCCTTTTCTGACAACATTTAGCAATGTCAGAACTGGTTATAATGAGCAGAGGAATATGGCGTACATGAAGCAAACTCTTATACTTGAGTTGTGTGAGGGTCTTGTCTTGCCACATAAAAGGACAGGTCTTCAGGTTTTGATTGAATGTTTTAGGGAATACAGTTTTTAATATAACATTTACTGACTTTTTATTTGTACCACATATGGAGAAATCCGACCCTTGTTTATCAAAATATTTTCCACTGAGTCTTTCTTAGATTGTAAGTGAAGGAGTGGGTATTATAAATGTGATTAAAAAGACTGCAGGTGGAATTATTAGAAAAAGAAAATAGCAAATTACATAGAAGTAAATAGAATCTGTGGGAGCAAAACATGCAGGATAATGTTAAGGAAAGAGACCAAGGTTTATGGGAAGTTAGGAACAGAACAAGTTACGTAATGTTAGAGTGAACGAATGTTAAAAGGTTAGCATGGTTATATTGCTTGAAAAAAATTATATTAAAGTATGTGAATCTGTGTCACTGTTTTCATTGTGGTTTAATAAAAATGTTAAAGATTCAGACAAACCCAAGGCATGAATGTCTGAATAACAATTTATTACTGGGCAAAACAAAACATGTAAAGCTTTCAAGCATAAAACTGTTTCTGAATACAATAAAATCACACAAAGTTCAGTCTTTAAATAGTTCCAGCCAGCCAGTCAGAGTAAAACACTAATTAAACTTCAAACACAGTACAGTCAAGCTAAACATAAGAATATTTCATCTTCAGTATAGGTTTGCTACTGCTTACTTTATTGAGGCCCGGTGGCATATCAGCTCTAAAAAAATTAATCCACTTGTACTCAGCAAGCTCAATTTTATTTATGATGTCACCCCCCTTTTACCAACCCTTTGCAACACACTGAATTTGAACATATGGTCATTCCCATTATCTAAGACAGGCTTATATGGGGCATTGGTCTCTACCCCTCTACGTATTTCTGAAAGATGTGAAGCTATTCTTTCTTTAAACTTGCAGTTTGTCTTACCTATATAAAAACAGGTACATTTCACACAATTTGCAACATAGATGATGTTCTCAGTAGTACACGTAGCAAAACTTTTAAATATAAAGCTCTTTCTTAAAATAGGATGTTCAAACTCTATATCATTATTAATATATTTACAGTAAACACAATTATATTACGGAACAGTGTTTTTCTTTGAGATTTTATTTTATTTATTTATTTTACATTTGTTTATCAGGATGGTCTGACTGGGGCAGTGCCCATTTTCAGCGGAGGCCGGGCGAGAAAAGATCCAACCTAAGCTTACATACAAAGTCATCACATCAAGTATAGAAACTTTAGACAAAAAATGAGTGTTAACAGATTTACAGGATAAAAAATTAAAAACAAAAATATATATACATAGTATCAAACAGAACAAGACTTTAAACACTTGAATATAGACAAATATATGGTTGAACGTATATATGCGGAGGGATATAACATTAATTATGAAATTAAGTAGAGAGAATCAGTTAGGCAGAGTAGTGCATAGTTAGTAATACTTCCATGGGGAGAGTTGCAGCTAGGAATGTAACTACCTATAGAGAAGTAGTGTTGTTAGAGAGATGTTAAAAGAGTTAGTACATATAGCCAAATTGTGTAAGTACTGCTAAGTTAATAATTAAATTGGAATGTTAAAGGTGCAACGCCAGGATTCAAATAAGTGTCTTTTGAGATACATTTTGAAATGAGTAAGATTGCTTATGGATCTAATAATATGTGTAAAGCTATTCCACCTTGTACTTTAAAATACATATCTTTATAACATAAAAGTTTTTTAAGGTTCTTTTCCTTTTTCTACACAAACTGCGTTTTTTTCGCCTAATGTTTATAAAAAAAGATATTAGTAAGTCAAAAAAATGTATGCATGTGTATTCACATTATATTATATTAACTTTTAAATTTTTTAAAGAACTATTTCTTAGGTCTGTGTATAGAGGCAGGCAAGCACAAAAGACAAAAATAAGAGAGGATGACAAAAAAAAAAAGGAGATCTCTAATGGATAAAATCCACGCCAGGCACATTAAATTATCTTCATGGATTCTTCAGCCATTTACTTTGTACTGTTCACATAGGACAGAAATGATAAAAAGTATTGAGTTTATAAACAGTGGGGAAGGATTGTAATCAGGTGATAAAGTTCTCCACACAGAAGGTAACCTGAATAAATGCAGTGTACTGTAAATGGATAACAGGGATGCAGGATGTAGCCAAGGAGGCACACCGATGTTACCCCTAAGTCAAGGACATGTTAAATGTTCAGAGATAACAAGGACTGCAGCATTAAAAAAGACCCATTACTGCTTTCTTTTACCCTGTCATTTCATTCTGGTAAATATATTGGAAATATTTAAAGGATTGCCCTTATGTGTATTCTTAACTCCATGGAGCGTAGTTCTACTGTTTTGTGGTACTTAATCCCTTTTCCCAGTGGAGCCACACAGGTTGATGTTACATGGTAAGGATGCCATGATTTGCTAGAGCCACATTAATTGTTAATAAAGGTAATAACTAAGAGACATCAGGAAGTTAATTTTTGATGATTATTTTCTGTCACAGAAGTTAAGTCCCAGGTATGACTTCAGAGATAAAGTAATATCTAGTCTTTCTGGGCCACTTGTGACATAATGAATGTAAAGCAGGTTGTATGACTTTTTTATTTTTAATTTCTCCAAGTCTTTTGGGTTTCTAATACCATGATGGGAATGGACCCCATGCCTAAGGCAAAATATGATTAAAGTTCATGAAATGAGTATTATTTAAATCTTAGATGTTAGCCAGCCAGAAGTGCTCTTCACAGCACTTGCAATGTGCCCAGTAATGACTCCTGCAGTTCGTACAAAGTTGACATGTATAGGTAACATATCTAACTACAGTTGTAAATTCTTTTTTATAAGACCCATTTCTCCTACTACTATTTGAACTGTCTGGATATATTTCTTCCACATTGCTCCTGTTTCTGCCTAGAAATCCTGGTATTTTATGACTTTGTGTCTCTCTCTCTACATAAGACACTATAGTCACTGGGTGCAGCAATTTCAATGATCAATGCTACTTTTGTCTTCTTTTAATGGACGACTGTATCTGGTTTTCTTGCATCTATTTGTTTGGTAATGGGTGATCCCATGTGATGCAGAATTCATCATTTTCTGTGATGCTTTGTGGCTCATGTTTCCAGGGGGTTTTCAGCCTCTTCAGTATAATAATGTTTGCACAATCCCCAGTGCAACAGTCTTGCCACATTATTATGCCTTTCAGTATACAGTCCTTCTGCCATTAGTATGTCACAACAAGCAACAAGGTGTGCAACTGTTTCCAATTCTGTTTTACAAACCCTATATTTTTATGTTTCTCCCACGTGTTCAGTGGATTTTTTAAACCAATGTGTATGTAGAACACTATCTTGGGCCTCCAATATTAACCTTTCATCTTTAGGTTTAAATTCACCTCTCCTTAACCATTCCTGCGTTTAAAACGATCCTGATCAGCATGAGGTTGTTCCAAGAGTTTTCTATACTTGTAACTATATTTATGCATTTTCCACATTTCTTGCCTTGTCATCTGATTCTTCACCTTCTATTCTTTCTTTTGTTTTTTTTTTGGCACATTAAATTGTTGCTTGATTTTTATCTATTTCTAGTTTGATTTCCATTCCAACTTGATGCAGATATGCTTCTGCTGAACTAAGCAGGGAAATCATCTTAGACTTATTCTCCTCATGTTTCAAAACTTTCACTACGTTTGGATCTTATGAGGTCAGCAGATATGTATGCAGATCTGTACATGTAATCACTTTTGTGGAGGCCCATACCTCCTTCAGAATGGAGAATATATAATCTTGGTATGCATTGATTTTTATAAATCATTTAATGAGCATGAAGCATCCTTCTTGTTTTCCTGTCCAATCTATCCAACACCATTTGGGGCCAGTCATTCCCTCCAAAACTGTAAGTTAGGACAGGAAGAGCAAATTGGTTATAACTTGGACTTTGTTCCTAAATGTTAACACTGTTTTTAGCATTAATTTAAATCTTCTAAAATATTATTTACTAAGTTTTATTTGCTTTTGTTCTTGTTTTATTGTTGATCCTTCATCGTTTTCCAAATATTTATACACTTCCTTTGAATTTGTTCTTGTTTTATTCTTGATCTTTCATCAGTTCCCAAATATTTATACACTGCCCCTTGCTCAAGTTCTTTTATATCATATTCCTGTCCCACACTGATGCTTTCTTGGTGTTGTGGCTTTCCTGCTTTAAAGGTTGCTTTTACACATTTATCAAGACCAAATGACCCTCTTAAATGATCTGAATGAAAAGGTTTTGACCACTTGCAGTTGTGCTTTCAGTTCCTCATCCTATGAATTACACAGTTTAAAATCATCTACAAAATAAAGATGAGAAGTCTTTACTCTTTGTTGTTTTCTGGAAGCCAAATTGTAGCCATCATCTCAGCTCTTCAGCAGATAGCTTAATAGGTTAAGAGCAAGACAAAAGAGCAGTTGTGACAGAGTCACCCTCGGAGTATCCCCCTTTTAATTTTTATCCCTGGAATAATGTTTTTTCCTTTATCATGGTTTAACTGCAAAGTGGTTTGCCACTGTTTCATGGTTGCTGCAATGTAATCAATCAGTGTAGGGTGTATCTTATACATTTTTAAGCACTTTTTTTATCCATGAATGTTGGGATAGTGTCAAATACTTTTTTGTATTTTATCCATGCCATACTTAGATTCGTCCTCTTTTTACAGTTCTCCATTATAAGTTTGTTTAATAACAGATGGTCCTTTGTTTCATATGACTTTCTTTTATTACCCTTGTGTTCTATGACCTCAGTAAGGGCAGTCCACAGTGCACGCAGACCATTAACTGTGTGCAAGCAGATTGTTTTGCAAGGTCAATGCACAGCTACTACTCCATAAAAAATTCAGAGACACTACTTCGTAAAACATCAATAACATTTTAGTCTACCCAGCAAGGTAAAACAGAGAGAGAGAGACTGTAAAACTGTTTTCTAATAGAAATATGACAGGATGGGCTGAAGGAACATAGAAAAGTATTTTTATTTATTTATTCATTTATTCTTTCCTTCTTCAGTACTTCAGGACTGGGTTAGTCCCACAAGGCCAGCAGTTTCATTTCAGTGGAAACCCGAATTGGTGTTGATACTGACTAGGATGAATTCGGCCAGGGTACTGGGGAGCTTTTCTTGCTCTTTTCCATAAGTGCCATGGGTCCGTTAGATCGACCTGTGCCGCCACTAACTTCTGAAGGATGACACATACAGGAGTACAGACACTCCCACCCGTGCTGCATTGCAGTATCAGTATTTGGACATTGAATCCAAGCACCTGGTCAGGGAACAGAACTCCCAGCCTTACTGTATTGCAGTACTATGGGCAAGTGTGCTACCTGCTGACCCTCTGAGACTGCAGTGGTTGGCTTTAGTACAGTAATATTTTTGAAAGCTTTTCTTAGTCACATTTTCCCCACAAAAAACATATTTAATGTTGTTACTAAGAGATCAGAGAGGAAAAACATAAACATCAACCACCTTAAGTTCATGCCAGTTATAAAAAAAAATTAGCTGGGTCTGTTGTTTCACAAACAGATACTTAAGTTTAGCATTTCTTTTCAAAGTATTTATTCCATTTATTAACAGTATAAAACTGTTTTATTTTACATCTCTGAAAGACTGCCACTTCTGTGGAACAAGCGTCTAATTCACATGAAACAAAACAATTCCCTGACCCTCTTCGAAAGCAATGTAGATCAATGGATGGGTGACTGCAAATTCACTCCTGGGGTGATACCCATGTCCCTCCTTGATGGAGGAAATCAGTATTAGCTACCATAGACTCTTACTTCTGCAAACATCACTCCCCTAACCATGAGCAATCGGAGTAATTTAGGATAAATATGGCTAGGCTTGTAAGGGCTCTAGGGCCATCAGCCTAGTAATCTTCTATGAACCTATAAAAATGATCAGTTTATTTTTTATTTATTTATTTTACATTTGTTGACCATTTTAGTCTGACTGGATCAATGTCCATTTACAGCGGAGGCCTGGGGAGATAAGCTCCAAACATACACAAGTACCAGTACAAATAAAAAAATAATTAAAATAAAAATGCAGATAAAAAATGCATTCAGACTAAATAGTACAAATTTACATGTAGGTTATTTCCAAAGGTACATAGTTAAGCATTGAATAGACAAGTTTACAGGATAGAAATTACCCTGGTTGTAGTCAGGAGAAAATTAACAATAGCTACTAGATATTACCTGCATGTTGTTGGCTTAGCCAGGCTTGTCACAGTGGCAGTTCTTATTATGTGGAGGATTTTTACAAATGTTTATAAAATAATTAACTAGGGTTAACAGAATTAAAATTATTTGTATGGACTCCAAAAATCTGTAACATTCCTTGATATAAGTTTAAATCGATAGTTATTATTTTGGAGTTTTTCTTCAATTTCTAAAAGCATAAAGAATTAGAAAACTTGAATAACTTCAGCATCCATGTGTCAGCATAGCTTGCAATTTCCTTTTTACAGGGAATAAAATGATTTGTGCTTGTGGCAGCTGCACAAACATTGTAAAATTCATGCATTTAGTATAGCATAGTAGCACAAATTCAAAAATTGAATTATATTCAAACACTGGCTCAATAGCAGATTTTATACACAAATATTTATACAATTTATATAAGATTTTTATATTGATTTTTGCATTCTATGGTGCCAATCAAAGGTTATTAAAGTTCACAGCTTTTTACTTGGCCTTCTTGTTAATTTCAAATGATATAGGAAGATCACATTGAAATATATTTATCATTGACATATAGTGTAAAGGTTAGGTTATTTTTAAAATAAATGTGATGGTGCATTCATATGATAATTTTAATATATTTTACTGCAAACCAAGTTGAAAAAAGTGATGCCAATAGTCTTATCATTAATTAAGAAATTTGAATTGCCTTTCACATTTTGATAAAGAACTATAACATCATTTGGTTTAATACGGTCAGTAGACCTTAAATTCTGAATTATTTATCCTAACATTTCTGGTAAATTCCAAACAATTAGCTTAGCTTTGTTAAAAAGTGAATATGCTGCATATTAATGTTATGCAAATAATTAGCCATTATTTTCACCAGCATAGGAGACCATAATTTAGATGACCAACTGCTTAATATTATACTTGTTTTTAAACTTTAGCAGTTAAATAGCAGAAACAGAGCACTGGAATGTGCAGATCTGTATTGCTCTTAGATGCTGCCAGTTTATCTAAATTGAACAAATATGATGAAAGAGTCAACCTTGTCTGGTATCCATCTAAATGAAAATGGTATTAGAATTTAACCTATTTAGTGAAATAATTATAGAAGCCTTTGTATACTTTATAAATTCAGCAGCAAGTCAGTTAATTTTAAGAGTACTTTAAACAGAAATACTAATTCAGCATAATTAAAAAACTTGCATGCATCTACTAATAAAGTAATTTTATGGCTCTGTAACTTACATGTATAAGTAATAATATTAGGTTCATAGGTTCATAGGTTTATACTAGGCTATCTGCCCTAAGGCATTTATAAGCCTAGCCCAAATTATTGTGGCTTACGCCACCCCTTATATGAAAAAATACTGTGCCCATTAGTTTGTTGTGCCTCTGTCCAGCAGTGACCCAGAGATGATTCCCGGGGTAAACCTACGATCTCCCATCCACAGGTCTAGATTTCTCTTGAACAGAGTCAGCGAGGTGCTCTGCCTCACATGGACCGGGATTTTATTCCACAGCATAGGGAGTCTCTGAGTGATAAATCTATCCCTCCAGCACGTCCTATTTATATCCGTGCTAAGGTTTAAATCGCTTGCTCTAGTGGTTTTGGTGGATTTGGATTTTTTGAGGTGGAGCATGTCCATTAATTCCGGGTTGGACATGGCCTTGTATGTCAGGCACATGTCACCTCTGAGCAGACGGTATGCGACTGAATAGAGCTGGAGTTTCTTCAATCTGGCAGCATATGACAGATTTTGGAGTCCCTTTATCCTTTTGGTGAGGAACTTTTGGGGTCTCTCCAATTGCTGCAGATGTCGGGTGAGATACATCCCGAATGGGGCATTGTACTCGATCATTGGTCTGATAAGTGAAGAGTACAGGGGAACAATGACCTCACTAGATCTGGATGTGAATCCCTTCATGATCAGGTGGGCAATGTAGAAGGTCTTTCTAACCACTTTAGCAATGTGAGTGTCAAAAGAAAGGCCACTGTCAACCTGGGTCCCCAGGTCCCTGATAACCTCTTCTGTGCTTAGTGGATTGCCACCTATATGGTAGCTTGGGGTTACCTTGTTTTTCCCGAAGGGTATGACTATACATTTTTGGCGTTTAACTTCAGGCCATGGCTCTGGCACCAGCTATCTGTTTCCGTGAGTCCCTTCTGAAGGATATCAGTGTCCGATGCACTTTCCACTATGGCGCCCAGTTTGCAGTCATCTGCAAACTTTGTCAGCCAAAGTCCTCCCATGTTGGCCTGTACTTCTGAGAAGTAGATGCCAAACAATAGGGGCCAAGGACCGAGCCCTGTGGGACACCACTTGTGACCGGCTTGGAGTCTGACACAGCGCCAGCAACTCTAACCCTGTGGGTTCTGTCCTTAAGCCAGTTTGCAACCCATCTTGTGACATATGGGTTTACATTTAAGCTGGTAAGTTTTTCTACAATACCGAGTGGGGTATTGTGTCGAAAGCCTTTGCAAGGTCAAGGTAGGCTGTATGGACTGCCTTTCCCTCATCAATGGCCTTGGTGACTATTTCAAGAAGTCGACCAAGTTCAAAAGGCATGATCTTCCCTTGACAAAGCCAAACTGGGTCGGGTCCAATGTCTGCAAGTCCCTATATCTTTGTTTATGAGCTCCATTATGATCCTCTCCATAGCTTTGCAGACTAGACTTGTTAAGCTTATGGGGCGGTAATTACCAGGGTCCGTAGAGGCCACCTTTGTGGAGTGGGACCACAGTTGCCGTCACGCCACTCCTTGGGCACGTATCCTGTGGTAAGGCTGAGATTAAACAGCTGCCTTATGTGCGGGTTTAATTCCTCATTTAGCTCGTGTAGCACACAGCCGGGGACACCATCCGGTCCCATTGATGCTGTGTTTTTAGCTTTAGAGAGAGCAGCTTTCACCTGCGCATTTGAGATGTCCGGGAGGCTACACTCGGCTGGGATAGTTATCTCTCCTTTAGGGGAGAGGGGTGAAGTTTGCACTGAACCTGTCTGCCAGTATGTTGGCAATGTCTGTGGGTTCAGTGATTTTTGTATCATTTTGGACTAATTCTGAGCATATCTGTGAGTTTCCACCCAGGTTCCTAACATAGCTGAAAAAGGCCTTATGATTGTCCTTTGAATCCATGGCAATTTTTCTCTCAAAATTGGCCTTAGTTGATTTTATGAGTGCTCGTAATTTATTACTAATAATGATCAGGGGTGACTTCCCTTTTATGGATTTTGTTCTATCATGTAATAGCTTTCTCCTCTTATTGTAAAGTTTGTTAATGGCTGGGGTCCACCAGACTGGACGTTTGCCCTTTGTGGAAAGAGTCTTGGTTTTATTTGGGATTGCCTGATCCATGCAGTCCTGGAGGTGTTCATAGAAGGCATTTGTAAGGGCTACCGCAGCTTGGGTTGTGGTTTCCTCTGACTCAGGGGCCTTGAAGGATACCACACCAGTCTTGAGTAGTGTGAAGTTTGCTTTAGAGAAGTTCTTCACTATGGTCTTTTTGTTTGGGGTGGGGCGGATGTGGATTTCCAGTGAGATTAGTTTATGATCAGATCTCACCAATGAGGGATATACTTCGGTGTGGAGCATTTTGTCCCCATGTTTGTGACAATGAGATCTAGTATATTTTCTCCTCTCGTGGGAACAGTGACTAGCTGTTCCATGGCATTTGAATTTATGAACTCCAGGAACCGTTGGGCTAGAAAGTTAGGGCTTGAGTAATGTTCCCAGTCTATATTTGGGTAGTTGAAGTCACCCAATATGATGGTGTTTGGAGATACATTTATACCCTCCAGTGTCTTCAGGAAGGCTGTGTGGGGTTCCTGAGTTTGAGAGGGTGGCCTGTAGCATGCTACAATTTGTAGAGCAGTTTTGCCTATTGTTAGTTGCACCTGGATGGTTTCCGAGCTTCATGCGTTGCCACCAACCTGGAGGTGTGAGTATCCTTTATGAATATGGATACACCCTCCTTTTGTGGAGTGGTCCGGGTTTTGGGGCCGGAACGCATGATATGAGGTAAAACCTAATAGTGCCGGGTGCTCTCAGGAGCCTTGAACCAGGTTTCAGTTACAGCACAGACATCGATGTTCTCCATACTGAGAAGGGCCTCGAGTGCGTGCATTTTGAGATTTAGACTTCTGGCATTGAGCAGCATTACCCTCAATTTCTTCCCATTTTTGTTTTCTAGGGTGGTAGGTTTAGAATTTGAGCCTTGCCTAAAAAGGCACTATGGGGTGGCAAGAGCCTTAGCCAATATCCGGAATCCCAGGGGTGACAGGTGCAAGCCGTCCCTTGAAGCAGCGTGGCTTGTCAAGCATGTCATCCCAGGCAGACAGACACTGGATCCCCTTTGAATGACACCAGACATTAAGCCAATTGTTAAAGCTGATCATCTTGTCTCTATATTGTGGCATCATTCTTGGTGAAGGAAGGATACTGCTCAGGGTTAGGGTCATACCTGCCTGGGCTACATAATCAGAGAGCTCCTCTATGTCTCTTTTCATGCAGTCCAGGGAGGTGCGTCTCAGGTCGTTCACACCAGCATGGACAATGACTGTGTCATATTTGTACTTGCTGTGGAGTGACCCAGTGCTTGTGTTATGTGGCGGATTCTAGCCCGATAGGCAGCTTACTGTGACCCTCTCCTTGTTCAGCCTGGTGAGTGGGACGTCAGTGTGTCTGACTATGGAGTCACCTATGACAAGTATGTTTGGTGTTGTATTTGGCCTTAAGGGCTGTGACTGCTTTGCACACTGCTTTTGTGGTTTATGTGTTGCTTGTGGGGTGTCTTGAGGTAGCAGTTGTTTGGGTGTCTGCTTTGGAGGCCTCTGCTGTTTAGGTAAATTTTACTCAGAGCCTCCGAGTATGTCTTTGTGTGTTTATGTGTTTGATTCAGTGGAGTGGTAGCATTATGTGAGGCTGGTTTTGTGGTGTGTGTAGTTGCCTTCTCCTCCTGTCTGGTCTTGCCAGTCCTGAGTTGAGAGAGCTCAGCCTCCAGTTTGGCTAAATAGCTGCATCTCTAAGTATTTGTGTTATGTGGGAGGAGGAGAGGGTTGTCAGTGTACATGAGGCAGTTATAACATTGCCTCAAGATTCCCAGATTCACCAGCTGGACCGGAGAGGAGATTGACAACTGACCTTTGGACATGCTAGAATAATATTGGGAAATCCTTAATTGAAAACAAGGGCCAGTGGGGAGTGAGGGTGTAGTGCTTTTAATTTTTAGTGCTGACTTATATAATTGCTTTAGTGAGCAAGTGCCAGGTAACTTGAGTGCAATGTGATACAAGTAACTAAATGCAAAACGACAAACAGTAACTTTCTTTCAAGTGAAACAAGGAAATAAGTACAGTAAGCAATGCAGATA
>NC_056749.1:127771823-127801823 GCF_019279795.1 Protopterus annectens
CTTAATTTGTTACCAGCACTCACCTCTCCTCGGTAATGAGGAGAAAATAGTCGTAGGCACTAGACAGCCTACAATTGCAAGTACTTTGCCAAAAAGTAAGGGAAAACAGCTCTTGTACTACACATAGAAAGCACCTAACCAGGCATGTCGAAGGATCAGCTTCCGGTGATTTCTCCTGTCCACCTGGTGAATCTGGGCATACTGGGGCAATGCAGCAATTGCCTCATGTACACAGACAGACCTTTCCTCCTACCACCAAACACTGCAACCTGTGAGAGATGCACTTACATAGCCAAACTGGAAGCAAAGCTCTCTCCAGCGAAGATTGTGCTAGACAGTCAAGGGGAGAAGGTTAACACCCACACAACACCTCAAACAACACACAGTCCTCCAAAACCCACACCACCAAAACCCACACATAGCAACACAAAACCCACATATGCGGAAGCTCTTAACATTAACCTGCCCAAGCAACAAGGACCTTCGAAGCTGAAACACAAACCAACACCACCCCCAAACATAACCCAAGCGTCACATAGCTCACAACACCAGTGTGCCATGCAACGGCAGCCCCTAAGGCAAGAAAACGTACCCAACACTTTAGTCATAGGTGACTCTATAGTCAGGCACACTGATGTCCCACTCACCTGGCTGAACAAGGAGAAAATTAAAGTTAGTTGCCTGTCGGGCACCAGGATCCGCCGCACTCAAGTCACTCCACAACAGGTACAAATATGACTCAGTCATTGTCCATGTTGGAGTGTATGACTTGAGATGTACCTCCCTGGACTACATGAAAAGAGACATGGAAGAGCTCTCGGATCATGTAGCCCAGGCAAGTATGACCCTAGACCTGAGTAGCATCCTGCCATCGCTCAGAATGATACCACAGTATAAGGACAAACTGATTGACTTCAATAATTGGCGAAGTTTCTGGTGTCATTCAAAAGAAATCCAGTATCTGTCTGCCTGGGATGACATGGTCGACAAACCATGATGCTTTGCAAGAGATGGTTTGTACCTGTCACCCCTGGGATTCAGGTTACTGGCTAAGGCTCTTGCCACCCCTATAGTGCCTTTTTTAGGCAAGGTTCAAAGGAAAAAACACCACCGTAACAGATACAAGCATGCAAAATCTGAAAGTAATGCTACTCAATGCTAGAAGTCTAAACCTCAAAATGCACTGTCTCGAGGCACTCCTAAAAATGGAGAACATCGATATCTGTGCAGTAACTGAGACCTGGTTCAAAGCTCCAGAGAGCACCCCTGCAATACCAGGCTACAACTCATACCACACTTTTCGGCTACCATACCAGGACCGAACACTAAAGGTGGAGGAGTGCTCATATTCACCAAGGATATTCACACCTCCAGGCTGGTTGCCCAACACAATGCATCTGAAATTCTCCAGGTGCAGCTAATACTAGGTAAGACTGCAGTACAAATTGTAGCTTGGTACTGATCCCTCAGCATGCCCCAAAGATTCTCACTATACCTTTCTAAACATACTGGAAAATATTAAGATACAACCATACACCTTAATACTGGGTTATTTCAACTACCCTGCCATTAACTGGGAAAACTACTCCTGTACGAACACTTTTGCTCAACGGTTCTTGGAATTCATAAATTCCAATGCCGTAGAGCAACTAAGTCATAATCTGACCAGGGGTACCAATATTCTAGACCTGGTCATAAACAACATGGGAAATCAATGCTCCACACGTGTGGTCACCCCCTCGTTGGTCAGATCAGACCATAAGCTAATCACCCTTCACATCCCACCCCCACCTCCCTTTAAGGAAACCCCCCATAAAAAACTTCTCCAAAGCCAACCTCATGCTTCTCAAGTCAGAATTAACAAACTTCATGACACCCATGCAGATGGGAACTGGAAGTTCAACTGCTGAATCCTACACTAAGGTGCTGTACGAGCACATTCACTTGTGCATGGACCGAGCCATCCTAAATAGAACCAAGATGCTGTCCTCTAAAAAAAAAAAAAAAAAAAAAAAAAAAAAGGGAAGCCAATCTGGTTGTCCCCTGCCATAAACAAGCTGTACAACAGAAGAAAGAAACTGTTGCAGAAAAGAGGAAGAACCCAGGATTCAAAAAACTCCCTCACCCGCCTCAGTAGAAAGCTGAGATCCCTCATAAAATCTTCCAAATCTAGTTACGAAAACAAAATTGCTAAGGATTCCAAAGACAACCACAAGGCATTCTATAACTATGTCAAGAATCTAAATGGCAATACTCAGATCTGCTATGAGCTACAGCAGAATGGCACTAGATATACTGATCCCAAGGATATTGCCAATATCCTGGCAGATAGATTCAGTGCCAACTTCACCCCCCTCTCACTACCTAAAGGGCTCATCTCAATACAGAAAGAATGCCACATTCCTGTAATCACGTCCACTCAGGTAACAAACGCATTCTGCAAAGCCAAGAGTACAACATCCATGGGAAAAGATGACATCCCGGGCTGTATACTGCATGAACTACAAAATCAAATGGCACCTCACCTGTGTGTCATGTTTAATCATAGCCTCACCTCAGGCTTCGTACCCACAGAGTGCCACACAGCTACAGCCATCCCACTCCACAAGGGGGCATCCACTTTGGATCCTGGGAACTACCGTCTCATCAGTCTGCTGAGCCTGCATTGCAAGGCCATGGAACATATTATCATGGAACTCGTAAACAAAGACATTGGCAACCTTCAGACACTGGACCCCACCCAGTTTGGGTTTGTGAAGGGCCGATTTTGCCTTCTGAACCTGATTGACTTCTTCAAATCGGTCTCCAGAGCCATGGACGAGGTTAATGTGGTTCACACAGCCTACTTGGACCTCGCCAAGGCTTTCGACACTATCCCCGCTGGGCATTAATCCCTACATCACTCGATGGGTTGCAAACTGGCTTACTGACAGAACACACACTGTAAAAGTAGCCGACTCCAAATCCAGCTCCAGACAAGTGGTGTACAGCAGGGTTCTGGCCTGGGACCGCTCTTGCTTGGCATCTACTTCTCTGAAGTACAGGCCAACACTAAGGGACCCTGGCTTACAAAGTTTGCAGATAACTGTAAGCTGGGAGCCATTACTGATTCCCCAAATGATGTGGATATACTACAAAAGGGCCTTACCTTAACAGATGCCTGGTGCCAGAGCCATGGGCTCAAGCTAAATGCCAAAAAATGTATAGTTGTCCCCTTTGGGAAAAAACACCCATACCTGTGAACTACCACATAGGTGGCAGTACACTAAACACTGAAAATGTGATGAGAGACCTAGGGACACAGGTGGACAGTGGTCTCACTTTTGATAACCACATAGCCGCAACAGTTGGAAAATCCTTCTACATGGCACACCTCATCACTAAGGGCTTTTCATCCAGAAAAAAGGAGGTCATTGTCCCTCTGTACTCATCCCTCATTAGACCCATTATAGAATACATTACCCCATTTGGTATGTACCTCACAAGACATCTGCAACAAATAGAAAGGCCACAGAAATACCTCACAAAAAGAATCACAGGCTTAAAGCAGATGCCTTATGCTGATTGTCTAAAGAAACTCTAGCTATACTCTGTCGCGATCTCTGTGTAACATACAAGGCAATGTCAAACCCAGAGTTGATGGACATGCTACACTTAAAGAAATCCCGATCCCTCTGAGCCACACGCTCCAGAGATCTTAGCCTTGTCATCATGATGAATAGAACATGCTGAAGGGATAGGTTCCTGACCCAGAGACTCCCCATACTCTGGAATAGGCTGCCCATACATGTCAGGCAGAGCACCTCAATGGCCCTCTTCAAGAGGAACCTTGACGATTGGATGGGAGATGGGAAATTCACCCTGGGAATCACATCAGTAGCCCCGCTAGAAAAAGGCTCCAGGAAAGTAAATATTTGTGGGAAGCAATAGCCATTGAATCATTATAGCTAGGCTTGTATAGGCCCTAGGGCCGGTAGCCTAGTACCTACCTACGAACCTAAGAACAACTAGCCCTATTGCCACTCTGAAGCACACCTTCAGGCACTCTGTAACACACCCATCTTCGTCCTACATGCTTGTATACTATCTAATAGACATACTTACCTTCTTCCTTTCCTACAATCTACTTCTATAATTTGAAATTCAAATGTTTAATTAGCTACCTACTGAACCTATAATGTTTTGTCCATTTCTACTACAACTACTCTGTATTCAATTATAATTATGCTCAACCTTTATCTCTGCATCTAACATTGTATATTTTGTATATGTCATCCTTGACATTTCATGATTATAATTGTCTATGAACTTCTTCCTTCTCTTATCCCTTACCTGGCTGCTGTGCACCCCTGCTCTGGCATTTGCACCTACTCCTTGAGTTCCTGCACTAGCCCATCTGAATCTACCCTGCTGGACGCCTAAAGGAAATAGTCCAGATTACAGAATTTAACCTACCAGCTCCCTGAGTGTCTTTTCCTTGAAAAACGACAGTGAAATCTTGTGTTCCTGCACATCCCTGCACTAGCCCATCTTGAATATACCCTGCTTGACGCCTAAAGGAAATAGTCCAGATTACAGAATTTAACCTACCAGCTCCCTGAGAGTCTTTTCCATGAAAAAAGACCGCGAAAGTATGTACTGTAACTGATATTACCTATTGAAACAACAACATTAATGTAAAGCTACTGGTAGGGTCGGCAAGCCTCCCAGCCAGGTTAGCCAGCAATCAAACCCCCCCTTCTAGCATGTAACTAACCCTACTTCCCATTTATACCCCCTTGTTAAAAACCATGATATCTCCCCCCTCTCCCTTAGCCTGATATCCTCCTTTAGGGGACTCTTTTGACCCTATAAAAGTAACTGACCACTAGGTGGCGCTATACTATACTCCTTCTGTCTTGCTATTTCTTTACCAATTCTTCACCATTTCTCCATAACTAAGTTCTTAGCCTACTTCTGATTATTGCTCCATTCTTTCATTACTGTCCCAGAATACCTAATCTCATATTACTCCTCCAACATGCCTAGTCTATCCTTGATAGCCTCTGAACATTTTTCAACATCTCTTAATTTCAGACTTGTATGCAGACTTTCCCAGTATACTGATTGTCATCCTCAACAGCTTTCTCTCTCTCTGGTTCTTGATTCTACCCGCTCTGTTCGCCCTGCGGGCTCACTCCGCTCCCCTACCCTGCCCCCAATACCCTCCCACCCCCACTGCTACATTTATTCCTCTAAAACCACACCCCCATCACATCTGCTCCAATCTAGCAGATCACCCAATTACCACTCCCAAACCTCCTGCTACAACACAACGCCTCTAATTATCTGACCTCGCACCCCTCCTTGTTACATCACCTCACCTCCTGGTATATCTCCTAACCAGTTCACACTACCTTATCTCCCATTTTCCTTTTTCTTTTCAATCCAACATAATGACTATATCACCCATTCCTCGTCTAATACAACTATTACTCTTGGTCTCACTCTTTCCTCCTCCTAACTGTTATCTGCTAACCTTCTATGAACAACCATAATGCCCCATTCTTCTCTTCCCCTCCAAACACACTTCATCTCCAACACTAGCTATCTCTCATACTTTAATAAACATTACATCCAAACCCTGCTACCTTCAAGCCAAATTTCATAGACTAGCACACATTAAGTATACTAATCTAAATATTAGAAAATTACTTGACTACTGTTGTATGCTTCACTATCTAATAAAAAGAATATACCTCCATTCCCTACTAGACGGGGACATTCATTCTAACCCTGGCCCAAATAGCACCCTTGCCACTTATAAGTGCAACTCTAACAACACTTGTACCCAAGCCCCTACCAAACCTCCTAACTCACTATCTATAGCACATTTCAGTATATGTAGCATCAACAGTAAAATTGCTCATCTCCACGCCGTCCTAGATGTTCACCTATTTGACATCCTATGTTTATCTGAAACATGGCTAAAACCTACAGTGAAAGACAATGAAGTCACTCCACTGGGTTACAATATCCTTAGACTGGACCACACAGCCAAAAAGGGAGGAGGGGCAGCAATCCTATATAAAGCAGAGCTACGAGTTAGCACTGCAAACCGTAGACCACCCTCAGACAGCAATGCTGAAATACTCATTTCTAAACGCCAAGTCAACTCATGTAAATCCATATATATTATCTGTATATACCTACCTCCAGGAAATAACATCAACACACTTGAAAATATCCTTAACTGGCTTTCTATTAATCTCCCACAAGAAACTATAGTCTTAGGAGACTTTAATATCGACTGGAAGTACTGAAGGTAATGTTCACCCTACTGCCCATATTAATCTATATGGCTTCTCTCAAATTATTTTCTCCCCCACCAGAATTAATAAATCTAATAACAAAGAAAGTACCTTAGGTTGGATTCTTACTAATACTCATCATCAAACATATAAAACAGGAACCCTACCAGATGACCTAAGTGACCACTCACTAACTTTTATTGCGAGACATAAAACCAACCTATCTTACCCAAACACTTTTAGGACAATACGCACCAAAAAGCTATTTAGCCCTGACCTTTTCCAGACAGAACTCAAGCAATGTAATTGGTCACCACTAAAATCCCTCACACTAAATGAAGCAGTGGAATACTTTAATTCCACATTCTTAGCCATCCTTGACCACCACGTCCCAACTCGCTCTGTTAGAAACAAAGCTAAACCTGCCCATTGGCTCACAAATGCTACCAGGCAAAAAAATCCTTCTTAGACACAAATCCTGGGCAAAATGGCGTACTACTAAAAATACTGTATATCACCAAACTTTTAGACAACTTATAATTATAATTAATTAATTATAATTAATACAAAAAAGCCATTCTCCTAGATAGAAAAAAACTTTTGCTTCCAACTACAGCAAACCTACCAAAGGAAACCACAAATGTCTTGGACTAGCATTAACAAACTATTATACCCAGGGCAATCTATCACACCTAACCCACAAGACTCTAATCCTGAGAACCCCACACAGACTGCTAATACCTTCAATTCTTTCTTCACAGATGCCATTCAAACTGTAGCTAACCAGCTATCTCCAGATACCTCAAATCTGCCTACTTCTACTACAAGCCAACCTCCATCATTTCCACCCAGTTTCTACTTCCTTTATCTGCTCCCTTCTCCAAAAACTCAAACCTACCACCCCCTCAGCTGACCATCTTCCAGCAGAATACCTGCACAAAGGAGCTAAAGCCATACCCTATCCCATCTCCATTCTAGTTAACAGAACCATAAATGAAGGACCTATCCCATCTATCTGGAAAATTTCTCATATCATCCCATTACATAAAGGTGGGGAACTGCAATGACTTCTCTAACTATTGTCCTATAGCTCTACTATCGCCACTAGCAAAAATAATGGAGAAGTGCATCCATAAGCAACTACTTAACCACCTACTCCAAAATAACTTACTTGTCAACTGTCAACATGGATTTAGACCTTTCCACAGTACTACTACTGCCCTGCTATCCTTCACAGACTGCATTAATAAAAACCACAACAAATAATATGCTTTCCTTTGCTGTCTTTAATGATTTATCCAAAGCTTTCGATGTGGTTAGTCACCATCTCCTTCTAAATATATTGAAATCCCTTTCACTTGCACCCCTAGCCATAAATTGTTTCAAATCTTACCTAGACAATAGACAACAGGCTGTGATATGGAATAATAATATATCTAATCACCTTCCCATCTCCCTTGGTGTTCCTCAGGGCTCCATATTAGGCCCACTGCTATTTTCAATCTTTATTAATGACCTTCACTCAGCAATTTCTCATGCCGCCTGTATTCAGTACGCAGACGACTCTGCTATAATTTGTTCAGCCACTTCTCCAACTGAACTACAGACCCTTACCCAAAAAGCATTCAACAGACTTGAACAATGGATTTTAAACTGCTGCCTCTTCCTAAACCCCAAAAAACTAAACTGTTACTATTCACTCCAACCCGAAAATCCACCCCAATAAATTTCACATTCATATCTAATAATGGCACTCTCATATCCCCCGACCCTACCACTAAACTCTTAGGAATAACAATAGATAACAACCTTAACTTCAACACTCATGTAAATAGCACAGTAAAATTGGTCAACAAAAAATGGGGGTCTCTCTATAGAATCAAACCCTTTCTTACCCCAGTAGGCAGGACTGCTATAGCCAGAACTCACTTAATCTCCACTCTTCTCTATGCTTCACCTATTTACACTAATCTTTTTAAAAACAACCTCAACAAACTGGCAATTTCCTATAATAATAATAATAATGCTAGATTTGCCACTGGCTCTCCTTTTAGAACTCACCACTGTCTTAATCTAAAGCAATTAAGATAGCTAGCGTTTCTAAACCCAGCTTGAATTTCACCAGCTTGCTACAGCCCATAAGATCATGTATCAACCCACCAACACACCAATACTTGCTAGCCTCATTTCCCCTTACAGCAATCTTAAGAATCTATGATCCTCAAACAAACTGCTGATCAATACTTGCAGATCCAATAACTTGGCAGGAGATTCTCTGTTCTCTAATACTGTTGGAAAGCTCTGGAATCTTCTTCCCTCTGAACTAGTATCTCTGCTTCACTAACACTTTTTAAACAGAATCTAAAACTATTTATCAAAATGCATTGGTTATGCCCCTGTACTAACCCTGACTAACTTTCTGCCTCTACACTAATAAATATGCTTTACCCATATAGACTTATCCTTTAGAAACCAAATGATCATGTTATTGCAATTTAAATATATGTATATATGTAAATAGTAACACCTCTGGTACATGAGACTTTACTGTTTGTGTCTTGCTCACGATGAGTGCTGTACTAGTATTTTATTATCAGCAGCTGTTTTAACTTGGATTGTTGCAACTTTCTTTTTTGTATTTTGTATGTGTCTTGGAGCTTTTCTCTCCAGGCCTCACTGAAAACGGGCTTTTAGGTTCATAGGTTCATACTAGGCTATCTGCCCTAGGGCATTTATAAGCCTAGCCAGA
Organism: Protopterus annectens; assembly: GCF_019279795.1. Classification (NCBI taxonomy): domain Eukaryota; kingdom Metazoa; phylum Chordata; order Ceratodontiformes; family Protopteridae; genus Protopterus; species Protopterus annectens. Next base: position 127,780,863 of record NC_056749.1, read on the forward strand.
ATGTATTTGGCTTTCGCCACCCATTTTAAATTTATTTTGCTATGCCGTTTTTCGAGGTTAGTATACTGTGCCTCTGTCTAACAGTGACACAGAAGTGATACCCGGGGTAAACCTACGATCTCCCATCCACTCATCAATATTCCTCTTGAAGAGAGTCAATGAGGGACTCTGCCTAACCTGGACTGGGATTTTATTCCAGAGTGAGGGGAGCCTCGGGGTTATGAATCTGTCCCTCCAGCATGTCCTATTTATTTCAGTGCTGAGGTTCAAGTCTCTCGAGCGCGCAGCTCGATGGGATTTGGATTTTCAGAGGTGCAGCATGTCCATTAATTCCGGGTTGGACATGGCTTTATACATCAGGCACAGATCGCCTCTGAACAGGCGGTATGCCACTGAGTAGAGCTGGAGTTTCTTTAACCGGGCAGCATATGGCATCTGTTTGAGCCCTTTGATCCTCTTGGTGAGGTACTTTTGGGGTCTTTCCAGTTGCTGCAGGTGTCTGGTAAGGTACATCCCAAAAGGGGCATTGTACTCAATTATGGGCCTGATGAGGGATGAGTAAAGAGGCACGATGACCTCTCCTGATCTAGATGTGAATCCCTTCATGATTAGGTGGGCTATATAAAATGTTTTTCTAACCACTTTGGCCATGTGGTTGTCAAATGAGAGATTGCTATCAACTTGGGTCCCCAGGTCCCTAATTACTTCTTCTGTACTTAATGGATTACCTCCTATGTGGTAATTTGTGGGCACTTTGTTTTTGCCAAAGGGGATGACTATACACTTTCTGGCATTTAGCTTGAGGCCATGGCTCTGGCACCAGTTGTCTGTTTCTATGAGGCCCTTTTGGAGGATGCTTGTGTCGGCTGGAGAGTCGATTATGGCGCCCAGTATGCAGTCATCTGCGAACTTGGTCAGCCACAGTCCTTCCGTGTTGGCCTGTACTTCCGAGAAATATATACCGAACAAGAGAGGTCCCAGGACTGAGCCTTGTGGGACACCACTTGTAACTGGTTTGGAGTCTGACATGGCTCCAGCAATTCTAACCATGTGGGTTCTGTCCTTGAGCCAGTTTGCAATCCATCTAGTGACATAGGGGTTTATATTTAAGCTGGTGAGCTTATCTATAATGCCCGAGTGGGGTATTGTATCGAAGGCTTTTGCGAGGTCCAGGTAGGCTGTGTGGACCACCTTCCCCTCGCCAATCACCTTGGTGACTGTTTCAAAGAAATCAATCAGGTTTAAGAGGCAGGATCTGCCCTTAACAAAGCCGAAATGGATAGGATCCAGTGTCTGTAAGTCCCCAGTATCTTTATTTATGAGGTCCATGATGATCCTTTCCATAGCTTTGCAGACCAAGCTCGTCAGGCTTATGGGGCGATAGTTTCCAGGATCCGTTGAGGCGCCACCTTTATGGAGAGGGACCACTGTTGCTGTACACCACTCTTTGGGCACATATCCTGTAGTAAGGCTGAGATTGAACAGTAGTTTTATGTTTGGGTTTAGCTCTTCTTGGAGTTCATGTAGGACGCAGCCCGGGACACCGTCTGGTCCCATTGATGCTGTGTTTTTTGCTTTGGAGAGGGCGGCTCTTACCTGAGCATCTGAGATGTCAGGTGGGCAGCACTCTGCTGGGATAGATATTTGCCCTTTTGATGGGGAGGGGGGGGGGTTTGCGCTGAACCTGTCAGCTAGGATGTTGGCAATGTCTGTGGGTTCAGTGTATTTTTTGTCATTTTGGACTAATTCTGAGCATATCTGGGAATTACCACCCAGGTTCCCTAACATAACTAAAGAAAGCCTTGTGATTATCCTTAGTGTCCTGTGCAATTTTTCTCTCGAAGCTGGCCTTAGACATTTTTATGAGTGTCTGTAGTTTTTTGCTAATACTGATCAGTGATGCCTTCCCTTTTTGGGATTTTGCTCTATCATTTAGTAGCTTCCTCCTTCTATTGTATAGTTTGTTTATGGCTGGGGTCTACCAGACAGGAAGTCTGCCTTTGGAGGATTGGGTCTTGGTTTTATTTGGGATCGCATGATCCATGCATTCCTGAAGGTGTTCATAGAATGCGTTTATAAAGGATTCTGCGGTCTGGGCCATATTTTCCACAGGCCCGGGGGCTTTGAAGGATTCCACCTCGGTTTTGAGGAGTGTGAAATTTGCTTTAGAGAAGTTTTTCACTGTGGTTTTTCTGGGCAGGGGGTGGGGTTGGGATGTGAATATCCAGTGAGATTAGTTTATGGTCTGATCTTACCAGTGAGGGATACACTTCTGGTCTGGAGCATAGAGTCCCCATGTTGGTGACGATCAGGTCCAGTATGTTTTCCCCTCTTGTGGGAGTGGCAACAAGTTGTTCCATAGCATTTGAGTTTATAAATTCTAGGAACCTTTGGGCTAGGGTGTTGGAGCTAGAGTAATGCTCCCAGTCTATGTTTGGGTAGTTGAAGTTGCCCAATATAATGGTGTTTGGAGAGACCTTCATATTTTCCAGTGGCCCAGTGGACTTCCCCGGTTATCAAACTGAAAATCAAATGAATAATAGTAGTGTGTGTGTGTTTATGTGTGTACACACTATATAGACTATGCAAAATAACTGCCAACAATAAAACTTTTGAATGTTATTACCAAGCGTATGAATTATAATAATCTGTCATATGTTCATTAGAATTAGCAGCTTTGCCTAAATTGACACATTGCCTGCTGTGTTCCTTATAGAGCAAAATGCGCTAATATTATATTTTAATAACTTGAACTGGCAGTATAGAATAGAAGTTTCATTATTTTTAAATGCGAGTCTTTTTGCTGGGAATCAATATCTAAGTTACCTAACATACAAATTCCAATAAACACCTTGTAAAATATTTTGAGAATATCTTTTGGCTGTGAAAATTCCTCAGTACCATAATTTTGTGTGTGTTATTGCAAATAATATTCTTACATTAATAGCAAATGCAGGAATGTCCTTCCCCCTCGATGTTTTTCTCTTCCCTTATATTCTCCAGTTTCCACTGCTCGTTCCCTCTTTTACTGCTCCCCATTATTTGAGGCCCTAACTTTCATTTGTTTTTGTGTCTTGGCTGACTTCTTCCCTCCCTCACATTGTAGCTGCCACCTGCTTTTCCCCTAGTTGGTCATTATTGTCCGAGTTGTTCTCTAAATCTAATGATATCCTAATGCCGTAACTTTTCCCCACTTGCTACCATTCCTTAAGCTTCCTTCATTATTTCTCTCAAGGAGTAACGTTGGGCTGTTCTTGGGTCCAACAGTTGTGTTTCTGATTTTCCCATCCAGCTGTTGGCTATTCTAGGCATTATTCCTTCTCCCAGCTGTTGGCTATTACAGGCATTATTCCACCTCCTGGCTGTTGGCTATTCCAGGCATTATTCGTCCTCCCAGCTATTGGCTATTCCAGGCATTATCCCCCCTCCCCGCTGTTGACTATTCCAAGCATTATTCCTCCTCCCATGGTTAGGATCTGGTTTCTTATTTTCCATGGTTGTGCTGTGGTAGCATTGTCACCTCACAGTAAGACGCTGTCCAGTTCAATTCTCAGCTAGATCATCTTCTGCGTGGAGACATGCGTGAATGGGTGTACCTTCGTTGAAGGTTATGTGTCAGGGCTGGTAACTCGGCACGTAAAAATCAACTACCAATCATTAGCGGACCGGAGTTCCACTGTGGCGATTCCTAACCAGGAAAAGCCGAAAGACACAAACAAAAAGTTCCCGTCTGTTTTAGAATTCTCTTCTCCATATCTTTCCCCATTCATAGTCCCAAAACATATGTTATTCCTTTTCTGTCTGCCCCACATCACCAGCATTTTTTGCCTATTCTCTTTCTGAGGGTGTTGGATACCATCTGTGATGTATTCATTTTACTGCTTGTATCTTACTACCCATATCCATAAACAAGAGCTTCCAGTTTTGTATTATCTTTCATTTCTTCCCACATATTCTTAGCTACTGTAACAAAAACCTTTCTAATCCATACTCATAGATATGGGTATTACTGATCAAATTTGTATGTGGGTATATAATTTGCAGCTATAGTCTTTGTTTTATCTTCATAAATTTTATATCCCAAAAAGACTTGAAATGGTCTCAGAATATTCCATAGCACTGAAATTCATTTTCTGGATTTTCATTGGGCACACCATAATATCTCTAAATAAAGCCAACTTTTCTTGATTACAATACCATTTATGCCCTTGAATTTGTGAGTCCTTTCTTTTCTTTGTCAATAGCTGTAAATATAATTCAAATAACAAAAGGAAAGAGAATAAACTGCCTGGTTCCTCTGTTTAAACACCATTTATCAGAGAGGAACCCTCCCACTTTAATTCTTGTCTCCAATCATTCATGTATCCTTATTATTGTATGAGGGAATGCAAATGCATCCATTGCCTAAGGCAAAGATATTGTTAAGGGTTTATGGCTGACCAAGTTAAATTTCTGATATTATAAACTTGCAGGGCCACACCAAAAATCCTTCAAGAGGGCCTTTCCCAAACAAATAGCTGGTGTTATAAACTTTAAATAAAACTAAATGCCATAAAATAGTCTTCTTCTCCAACCATATCATATTCTGTAACTATCACATTGATAATACATCCCTGAAAATTGATCTAGCCACAATATTTTATCACCAAGAAAATCAAAGGCCTAAATCATACAAACTACACTGACCATCTGAAAGCCTTGTCCCTCTTCCAGGTATCATACAAGCTACTGAGGAGCAATCAATGCCTTGCGTACAGAGTGTCAGCCATCTCGTAGATCCGCTGCACATCCACACGTTTAATGGTGGCAGTAAGACCTGCTTAAGAGATCTTAATCTCTTCTACAACAAAAATAGAACATGTTGGAGGAATAAGAAAGGTGTCACAGAGAATACCATTTCTTTGTAAACATGCTCCTTTCCACATCAAGCTAAGTACTTTCCTTACTTTATTTAAATGCAGTTTAGATAAATGGATGAAAAAATGCAAATCCACCCCTGTTTTTAGCACCTTTGTCCTCTATTGATAGGGATAACATGTAAATGTTCTTCTGACTCTGGGTTACTTGCACTTAAATTACCATGGCTATATGTTCATTTCTTCATGGGAATGCAGGGCTAGGCTTCTAAAGATCCTCATAGATCAATAGCTTAAGAAGTTCCTATTTGTTGTCTTTCTTGCTCTCTCATCTGTTATATCCATATCCTTATATGATGTGTTGGGTAGGTTTTCCTGGTGCATCCTTTTTTTTTTTGTACCACTGTACCATTTTGGGACACACTGGCACTGTGTCTAGCTATTTACTCAGTATGTGGAATGTTTCCACTTATCTCTCACTTGGTATGCTGTATATTGTTAGGTTGTACTGTATGATGATGCAGCCTCTCATTTTGGTGCCCCCCCCAGCTCACTCATTTAGCTGTTGACTCCGTTATCCCTATTTGCCACATGCTTCTCTTGAATGTTAGATGTTTTCTCCTCTATGCTCCCTCTAGTCCTTTTGTCACTGTGCAAATTTTAGCTTATCACCTTCAATGTCTTTGTAGGGGGCCTGATTTTCCTGCCCACATTCCCTGCCTTTATTCCTGTACTCCTTTTTTCTCTCTCTCTGCCTCTCCCCTTCTTTATGTAATGATTATGTCCGCAACTTATGTTTCCTCCCCATCCTACTTTTTACTTTTTCTCCAGCCCCTCCTCAGCTTCTCTGCTGTGTTATTTTGACTGGCTGGGTCTTCGAACTTTAGCTTCAGGCCTGTTGTGATGACTTTTAGTGGAGCACAGCTGGGTGAGGAAGGAAAAGAGAAAAAAATGTCAGGGTTTAAGGTAGTGTGCTTGCTTTATGCCTACCTTACTTGCCTGAACCACCTCTATTTTGTTTGTGGAGTTTCTGGAATCACTGCTAGAGCATTAAGTTCACCATTAGCAGAGGTGGATGAGGCTGACTTCATTTGTACATGCAGGAGACTGACACCATGCACCACCAGGCTGCACATGTGCAGTCTTCTCTTGCTGTCACTCCTTTACATCTAGGGAGGCTTTTGGAGCAGCTGAGCTATCCCTCATCATGATTCTAGCTTGCAGCATCCCTTTCAGTTTCCCAGCACTTAAACTCTGCCCATTTGAATTCCTGGATTTATACTGAGGCCTAAACTCAGGAGCACACGACAGGTATTGCTTCTACTGTCAAGAGGGCTTTAAGGACAACTGGTCATGAATTAGCATCCATTTTCACACGGACAGTGATTACTGGGATTCTAATGATCATGGCTTGTTAACATCAGCTCTCAATTAACCACCATGGAACTACACACACCTGCTTGCAAGGGGTAAACCATAGATACAAGCCACAGATCTGGACACTGCAGAGGTCTGAGCAGCTGAGAGGCAAGGCTGGAAGTGATCAACCCCTGTCTGTGATTGGTAGAAGGTAATATTTCTCTTTCATTTTCCACTGAGACTTTGTGCACTGGTTTCAGGTTATATTCTGTGTTTGTGGTTTCCTTGTGTTGATTTATAAGCAAGTTTCGCCCAGTCCTTTGTGCTGGAGTTTGATTGTTGAGGTGCTCCTGACATATACACATCAATCTTCTCTCCTGTTTCTGCTGGTGCCAGTGTTCATCTTTGCTTCAGTTTGTGGTCTTCTTTCTTCTGACTTTATCATGCTAATGCCTTTGCTCCACTTCCTGCTGTATTGTACCATCTGTCCCTGTTTTTGATCCTGTGATTTGGATTTTTTGCACTTTTCCCTTTAAAGGTTTTGTTTAGCTGTGTTTGCCCTGCTCCATTATGATATCCAGTTTCCTGCAGTGGTACAGCGGTAGCATTGTTGCCTCACAGCAAGATGTTCTCCTGTTCGATTTACAGCTGGAGTGCCTTCTGTGTGGAGTCTGCATGTCCTCCCCGTGGTCGAATGGCCTCCAAAAGACATGCGTGAATGGGCGTGTCTTTGCTGAAGGTTGGCGTTGGGCTGGCAACTCGGCACCATAAAAACTCTGCCAATCATTAGTGGACCGGAGTTCCGCTGTAGTGACCCCTAACCGAGAAAAGCCGAAAAGACAGACATACTGCTGGTTTCTGGCCCTCTGTTGTGGTGATTTCCTTTTCCTTATTGGGGACCTCTTCATTGTTCCTTTGGCTGGGTACTCTGTGCTCAGTTTTTTCATTTATCTTTTGTGTGGAGGATTCATTTTACTGATACATTGGAGGTTTTTCTTTTGTATGGGGTGGTATTTATGTCTGTTTCCTGTGTATCCTCATTGGGTCTGTGTCTGTTTCTAGAAGACGCCAGGCCTCCCTTGGTGATTTAAAATGGTGTGATTTCCTGTGGTGTTTATCAGCAGTTTACCTAGGAAATGGTTCCTGGATTTCATTCTTCATTTCTGTTATTAGTATTTCTTATCTAAGTACATTGCATTCTTGTGTCTGCATGTTAAGCTTTGCTTAGTACTCTGCAATGATCCTCATCTCTCTGTCATCAGATCCTGTTAGCTTTGATGATATAGCATTGAATCAGTTCCTTAATGGCACATGAGTGCAACCTGCATAGCCCATCTCAGCTGGACCCCAGACCTTTGTACTGTCCTTGTGGTGTGGATTTAGTCTATTTCCAGATCCTGTTCTTTGGAAGTTTTATCCGAGTTTTTATCAGAATTTTGATGTAGTTGCTTAGTTGTTCTTCAGTTATTTCACTGATACCTATTATTCTCAATTTTCCCTTCTTGATCTATTTTAGTAATGACCAATTTATTTTAGTTTTACTACTTCTTTTACGAGAAATTTTAGCCTGCCCATGCATCTTGTGATTTCTTTCTGCAAGTCTTATCTTCGTCTTGTAGTTTCTCGAATTTCTGTTGACCCTCCGTTGTTTCCCGCAAGCATCCTTAGAGACCCCCTCTGCCACCCTAATTAATCATCCTAGGGCTGCTGCTAGGCTCTTAGACAAAAAATAAGTTACCCTTCTGTTTCTGGAAGCTCATAAATGTTTGGTCACAAAAACATTGCCTTTCAGTATAACAAACATTTAAAGTATCCATAAAGAAATAAAAAAAAAAATCAATCAACTGGCCACCCAGATGAGTGTGCAAGAGTTTTGAGAATTTTCTTTCCCAAATAACCAAACTACAGTTAAAGCTACCACATGAGTGCTTAATAGTGTTGTTTTCGTTTAAGAGAGGACTCTGACAATTCCATGCATGCATACCCACATGAATTTATATGCGTACCTAACATCACATTCCATGGCATTCTCACTCCTGAGGTACCATTGTGTCTAAGAACCGAAAAAACAACAAAAGACAACTATAATGACACAGTTTGACTACACTCAAAAAAAATACCAAAAAAATTCTGTCATCTTGTAAAAATAATAAAAGTAAAATAATCTGAAGAGAATTATTGAAAGCATGTCAGAAGTGTTTTTTTTTTGTTTTTGTTTTTCTGCAGGATCTAACAAAAGCAGAAAAGATATATTATGCTTCAAAACTGCTGCCATGCTGACAAAACCTTGTAAAGACAGCTGCAATAAAGTTAAGATTACAAATGTAAGCTAAATAATACTGGCATAACCTAAATATATATGCTTGTAAATAGCTTAATGTAGCTCTCATGAAAATACAAATCCAGAGTAACCAGAAATGTTGCATTCAAAAGACAGGCATATACTACCCAATGTAAGAGTGAGTAGTACTAAAATATCAGTGCTGTGCAAGGAAAAACTAAATATGTAGATTTATGTTAGACAAAGCTACAATATAAAGTGAACATTTGCATTTGCATGCCCACAAGTAAATAGGAAACTGCTTACTGACATGCAAATAAGAAACTGTATACCTGCATACTCACATGAAAATAGGAAACTGTTGCTGGTCACAGTCTCTTGGACATTGAACAACTCTGCAATACTAAGTTCAAAACAAAAGTTTTATTTTAATAGTTAAACTTCTAGGTACTTGGTAAGCAACCTTTAAAGCAGCACCTACACACTTTTAATGATAAGAAAAAAAAAAAAGCTTTGAAGTTTTATAAATGTTCTAGCTGACACATTTAAATTGCAAAGTATACTGCCAGTTAAAGATGTCCTCAGCCAGATGCAAGGCTAATAAATAGGCTTAAAAGCCTAATTTTATCACTTACTTGTTAAAGACAATGCAACAAAAGCTTTCTTAAGTGAAGTAGCACATTTAGATAGTAAGTTATTAAATCATTTATAAGCAGTCTCTGGGGAGTTTGCTGCTTGTTTTTTTTTCTCTGTGGAAATAGAAAAATAAAAGTGTACTACTTTGGAAATGTATTGCCTTTCTTGATTAGGACTTGGACAAGAAAAAAAAGTGTTCATATCAGTTATATTTCTTGTGTACAATTTGCTGTTATTCTAATGTTGTGACCATTCTTGGAAAATAACCCCCCCACCTGATTTATTTCCTTTAGAAAGGAAGGAATATCCTTGTAATGTAACAGTTTCTTTTTTGTCATAAGACACAAGGTTTTCCCTTGTTCTACTGCACATTATTATGATTATTATTATTATTATTCTGTGATGAGGAACAGAGTTTCCCTGTACCTGGATGAGTTTAAAGTGAACACGTTTAAACCTCACTGTCTCTCTTCCCTAATCATATTTTATAAGGGCAATTTTTTCTGCGGCGGTGGTGGTGCTGCGGTAGCATTATCGCTTCACAGTAAGACACTATCCGGTTCGATTCTCAGCTAAAGCGTCTTCTGCGTGGAGACATGCGTGAATGGGCATACCTTCTTTGAAGGTTGTGCGTCAGGGCTGGTAACTTGGCACGTAAAAATCAACTACCAATCATTAGCGGATCGGAGTTCCGCTGTGGCGACCCCTAACCGGGAAAAGCCGAAAGGCACAAAAATCATAGCATTGTTCAAGTTTTAATTTTTGTGAAGCCTAGAGGCTAGTAAGGATGGGAGCACCATAAAGAAGTGTGGGGAGGAGATGCAGTATACAAAAGTGGGTTGGTGTTGATAATGGGTGACCCTTTCAGGTCAACAGAACAGGATATGAGCACTCCCATGGTCTACATGGATATGATAATGTGAATAAAGGAAGAACCGCTGTTCTAGACTTCTGTCTGCAAAAAGCTTAATGGTGGCCAACACTTGGATTACCGAGAGAGTCACAAAATCACATTCAAGAGTAGTCAGCATGTGCCTCAGATATGTACCTACCTTTAGCATGTGCCTCCAGTAGGCATCTACCCACTAAGGAAAGGATGAGGGCATTGGGACAGAATTGGAGATGGCAAAGCCATTCCTAGTGAAACTGTCAGCCCTCAGCATAAACCACTGGTGGCCATAGACAGCTGCAAGCAGTGGACAGAGAAGATTCTATGATCAAGAGAGACTAGGCTGATTGACCTGAAAGTTGACTGGGGTAAAAGGACTGAAGTCCAAGGAAATACTCTGATTTTCAGCAGCTTAGAAAAAAGAAGAAATAAGTGAAGCTGAAGAAGAATGGCAGCATTTCAAAACAGTATGTATGACAACTATAGAACAGGTATGTAGCTGACCCAGGTATGGAGATTAGGTATATAAGGAAAGCTGGTGATGGATTGCAGAAATCCAGGAAATTATCAGAAGAAAGGAGTATTGGAAAAAGTGGGAAATAGAAAATACAGTCCAGCCTAAGAAGGAATGTTGGTTGGCCATCAAAAATGCCCTTGTCCCCAAAACGTATCTATGAAATTATCCCAGTTATTCTCATTAGGCGCAATATGTAATTATTGAACATTGGATGGGTAAGGCCAATCTCTAACCAAATGGGATAGATTAATTTCAGCACAAAAAGATGAATTGGCTAGGCTTAAAATGGCCCCCAAGGGCAGTTAGCCTAGTACTTACCTACAAACCTAAGAGAGCAGTCACAATGGTAAATAACACATTATCAGAGGAACTTTATCATCTTCAACAAAATGACTTGGGAGATGACAGAAAGGAACTCTATTAGGCTGGAAGCCATGTCAGAAAGATAAAGAAGATAGTCATCAGACATCATAAAGGATGCAAGCAACAACCTGTTAACTAGTCCACAGGACATTAATGCCAGATGACAGGAATACTTCCAGCTGATTTTGAATGAAGAAAACTCCACAGAAACTGTGAAATCTGTTGATTTTAAATTTTTAGTGTTAGATGAAGTTAAGTCCCGCGGTAGTGGTGCTGCGGTAGCGTTGTCACCTCTCAGCAAGACATTGTCACGTTCGATTCTCAGCTAGAGCGTCTTCTGTGTGGAGGCATGCGTGAATGGGCATGCCTTCGTTAAAGGTTGTGCGTCAGGGATGGTAGCTTGGCATGTAAAAATCCACTGCCAAACATTAGCGGACCGGAGTTCCGCTGTGGCGACCCCTAACCGGAATAAGCCGAAAGACACAAGAAGTGTTAGATGAAGTTAAGGAATATGACATTATGTTCAGTGCTGAAGAAGAGTTACGTTGGCATGAATACTTGTGGCAAGTTAAAGTAAGTGCATGCTGCCCACCAGGATTAAATATCCTGGAAGATTATGTAGCATACTTGAAAAGAAAGGTGTTAAAACACGGAGCGTATTGGTCACGTGATTGTAATTAATTGGTTGAATCAGTATCTTGTTTGTGTAGAGATGAAAGCGCTTACTGAATTACAGTGAATAAAGTTTGGTTGATTTTAAGCCTATTTTATTTATTTTACTATTAGTTCAATTTATACTGTTTTTTTTTTCTTTTTATAGCTGCAGATAGTGTTTGGACTCAGAGGGGTTCGCGGTGGGAGTAGGTGTGCATCAGGGTTCATGTCTGAGCCTACTGCTTCTGTCTACTTAGATATTTAGTTTTGTACTACAGTTATTGTTTATTATAGCAATAACCGACAATGTTGGTGTGGTATATTGAAGATTTACCCACGGTTGGTGTGGTTTAATCATGAAGGCGAATCCTAAGTGATTAAATAAAGCCAACCGTGGGTAAATTTCAATATACCACAACCGTGGAGTTGGTTATTGCTATTATACAATGACATTATTTAGAAAAAAATACTTACTTTTCTTAAATAATGTCTTTGCATGACAGCACATTACTGTTCTTCCGTGGCTTGTGGTATATTGCTGCCTTGTTTTGATGTACTGCGCATGCGTATGGAACTTATGCTCCAATGCTTACATAGTACATCAGGGCTGTGAAGATGTAGCAATGGAGAAAGGAAGGTCTCTGTTGCTGCTGCTTCTTAGTTATAATCAGTCATCATCTTCTTTCGGCTGTTCCCGTTAGGGGTCGCCACAGCGAATCATCTGTTTCCATTTCTTCCTGTCCTCTGCATCTTGCTCTGTCACACCAACCACCTGCATGTCCTCTCTCACCACATCCATAAACCTTATCTTAGCCTTCCTCTTTTCCCGTTACCTGGTAGCTTCATCCTTAGCATCTTTTTCCCAATATACTCAGCATCCCTCCTCACCACATGTCCAAACCAACGTAATCTTGACTCTCTGGCTTTGTCTCCAAACCTTCCAACCTAGGCTGACCCACTAACATACTTATTCCTAATCCTGTCCACCTTCATCACACCCAATGCAAATCTTAACATCTTTAACTCTGCCACATCCAGCTCTAACTCCTGCCTTTTTGTCAATGCCACTGTCTCCAACCCGTATAACATAGCTGGTCTCACTACCCTCTTGTAGACCTTCCCTTTCACTCTTACTGGTACTCGTCTGTCACAAATCACTCCGGCCACTTTTCTCCACCCACTCCATCCTGCCAGTACTCTCTTCTTCACCTCTCTTCCACACACACCAGTACTCTGAACTATTGATCCCAAGTATTTAAACTCATCCACCTTCGCCACCTCTACTCCTTGCATCCTCAACATTCCTCTATCCTCCTTCTCATTCACACACATATATTCTGTCTTAGTCCTGTTGACCTTCATTCCTCTTCTCTCTAGAGCATCACTCCATCTCTCCAGGGTTTCCTCCACTTGTTCCCTACTCTCACTACACATCACAATGTCATCTGCAAACATCATAGTCCACAGGGACTCCTGTCTGATCTCGTCTGTCAACCTGTCCATCACCATTGCAAATAAGAAAGGGCTCAGAACTGATCTTTGATGTAATCCCACCTCCACCTTAAACGCATCCATCACTCCCACCGCAGTCACACTGACCTCGTACATATCCTGTATTCTGGGGTGGTTTATATCATAGCGTGCAATTGTGCAACCCAGAAATGGTTTATTGGACAAACCAGAAGGAGAGTCAAGCTTAGAATTCTCGAGCATTTGGGAGACATCAGAAATAGGAGGTTTGAAAGTCCGGTGGCCAGTCATTTTTGTGAACAGCAGAGGGGATTTTCTGATGGGCTAGTTTTTTGTGTTTTAGGTAAACCAAATTATGTGGGTGACAACAATTCAGGTTTTCACAATAGGTTGTTGGAAATGGAATCTAGATTTATTATAAATTATAATACGCTTTTTCCAAATGGGATGAATTTAGAAATATAAAGTTACCAAATCATAAAATTATAAATTTTGTATAACAATAGTATTTTATTTTATTTATGAAATATTCTATTTAAGAAATGGTTTATTTGGGATATGCTTAATAATGCATGCTTTTTAAAAAAGTTTTGGGGAAAGCATTTGTGGCTTTAAGAAGTAAAATAATTGTTTTATTGAAACAAATTATTCATGCAAATGTTTTGGGATGATTTATAAGTGACTGTATTTGTATCAGATTTATTCCATGAGAAGGCGAAGGCCGAGGTACCAGAATTGATTAAACGAATTCAGTCATCACAGTCTGGCTGTTAGTTTGTTCAGCGACGTTGGTGTTTTGGTATACATTTTATTTTTTTGAGTGTTTAACTAGTTTCCTCCATCTGTTCCCTACTCTCACTACACATCACAGTGTCATCTGCATACATCATAGTCCACGGGGACTCCTGTCTGATCTCGTCTGCCAACCTGTCCATCACCATTGCAAATAAGAAAGGGCTCAGAACTGATCTTTGATGTAATCCCACCTCCACCTTAAACGCATCCGTCACTCCCACCGCAGTCACACTGCCCTCGTACATATCCTGTACTACTCTTACATACTTCTCTGACACTCCTGACTTCCTCATACAATACCACACCTCCTATCTAGGCACCCTGTCATATGCTTTCTCTACGTCTACAAAAACACAATGCAACTCCTCCTGACCTTCTCTGTACTTCTCCATCAACACTCTCAGAGCAAACATCACATCTGTAGTGCTCTTTCCTGGCATGAAACCATACTGCTGATCACTAATCATCACGTCCCTTCTTAACCTAGCTTCCACTACTCTTTCCCATAACTTCATGCTGTGACTGATCAATTTAATCCCTCTGTAGTCAGTACAGCTCTGCACATCACCCTTATTCTTAAAAATTAGTACCAAAAACACTTTTTCTCCATTCCTCAGGCATCCTCTCACTTTCCAAGGTTTTATTAAACAATCTGGTTAGGAACTCCACTGCCATTTCACCTAAACACCTCCATGCTTCCACAGGTATGTCATCTGGACCAACAGCCTTTCCATTCTTCATTCTCTTCATAGCTATCCTTACTTCCTCCTTGCTAATCCATTGCACTTCATGATTCACTATACCCACATCATCCAACCTTCTCTCCCTCTCATTCTCTTCATTCATCAACCCCTCAAGGTACTCCTTTCCATCTGCTCAACACACACTCCTCGCTTGTATGTTTCCCTCATTATCCTTTATCACCTTTACCTGCTTATAGTTATAAGTTATAATTAATAACTTAATTATAATATCTTAGTTATAATCAATACAAAAAATAAATAAAGAAGAACCTGGGAGACTTTTTATATTAGGGAGAGGTCAGGACAGACAAAATAAAAGGGTAATCAGGTAAGTTTTTAAGTTTTATAGACCATACCTGATTAACCTTTTATTTCTGTCTGTGCCATCTCCGGAACATAAAATGTCTTCTGTTTTCAAAAAAAAAAGTAAAAAAAAATACGAGATATACTAACGGGAAAAAGTCCGGGCAACCGGACCTTTTCCCATTAGTATATACTCAGATTTACAATGGGCATGCTGGTTGGGCTGGCCAATCAGCGTGCTTGTTTTTTAATCCTAATGGCCAGTCATTGTATAATCTTTAATACCTGTCATGTCTGTCATTTTGTGTTTGTTTTCTCCTGTGAAAGAGGTGGCACTCGAAATTTCATTTAGGTAGCACTTGTGTTTCCTAAATGACAATAAAGCTTCTTTGAATCTTTGTACTGGTAATAGACTGCATTTCCTTGCAGGTGACAGATCAACAAAGATACTGCAAGCAGACTCTGATCAGGAATTGATAGGGGCCTGGAAAGCAAAACAGGAGCATGGGATGAAACCAAATACAGATAAGAGAGTTTTCCTGGCAGCATATAGGGAAACTCAGAAAATGCTTTAAGTATTGGTACAGGTTAATAGCTTCAAGTATTTGAAAGGCTGGTTGTGCAAAGTCTGAATGAGGAAGTCTAAGTTAAAGTCACAGGTGCTGCAGCCAAATAGCACAGTGTCAGTGTTACTGTGTGGCATTACAATGCCAAAGAAGCTGAAAAGTAATATGTACAAAACAGTGGTGTGAGCAGTGCTTCTGTGTGGCACAGAAACAAGGGAAGCGAAAGCAGCAGTTGAAGAAACTTGAGGTGATTTAGAGGAAGTGTCTGTGGTGTGTGGTAGGATGTAACTATAGGTGAGAAAAATAAATGAAGACCTTATATGAAAAGCCAAAGTAGCCCCGATTACAAAGGTCACAGAGAACAGGTTACTCTGGTTTCGTCACATGTGCAGGAACGAAAGATGATTTGTTAAAGACTGAGGGGTGACGGGAAGAAGGCAAGAGAAGACAAGGATGTCCAACCAAAAAGATGGATGGTTTGTATGAGAGAAGACTTGTGACACCCAGGCTTGACTGTTGGAAGAATGTAGGACAGTGGCAGTAGGGTGAGAGAGGTGGTGACATACTTCCCAAATGTCCAGACTTTTGCTTCATATTTTTGGTTTGTTCCTCATAAAACATGTTTTTCTAGGAAATCACTGAGGATTGAAGTCACTAAAAAGTGAGACACATTTGAGTTTCAGACTTTATATCCTTCAGAATATGCAAGTGAACTGGGCTTTTGCCCCTCCATTATTTTAGGCTTTGTCCAGAATTCTAAGTAACAGTTGATGCAATACCCAGGGACAAATTTTAAATATTAAACTTTGTTGATTGTGTTTGTTCCACCAGACCAGTGGCCTGTTTCCAGTGGAGACCCAAGACAATGCGAAATTTGGTCGGAGCACTGGAGGAATTCACTCCTCTTTTTGGTGTCATTCCATTTCCTGGCGCTGGGGCAGTCAGGCAGATAGGTGCACAGTGGAGGAATGAAAGGCAGGTACTAATGTTGTGGCATACAGAAGGACTGTAATTTGTGAGTACATCATTACACTAAGGACGGGTAGAAAGAAATTGGAATCAAATGCAGCAATATTATAATTTGTTCAGAAACAAAAGAACAGCAAAATCTAGCTGCTGAAAAGACTTTGTCATAACTAAACAACAAGATGTCTGAAGCAAGATGTCTGATGTAATTGCAGGTAGTCTTTTGTATATCCATATTACAGCTGTTCATTCTGGTGGCACTAATAATGCAAAACTGCTGCAGTAAGTCCAACAACCAGAACCTAATGAACTTTGTACATTTTCCATGGTAACACATTGGGAAGATTATTTGCTGCTTTCCAATAAAAAAAAGTCATGAGTCTTTTCTAGAACATGTCATGGGTATATCAAATGTCCAAGGAGAACTAAAAAACATACAAATGACTATAATGACTTTTGGAGAGAAAAGGGCCAAATGATTTGCAGCAGCCTTGGCAGTTTCAGAAAGGAAGGGAATGGCTGTAATGAAAACCAAGAGATGGCCAGTGTCAAGAATAAAAATTAAAAAAGTCTAGTCCATAGACAGGTATTTTATATAGGACTGTATTGTGACCTCTTTTCGGTTTCAAATTATGACAACATCATCTTTCTATAAAACAATTCTTTCTGAATCTTTTTTGTTTCTCTAGTAGAGAAATGCTTAGCTGCTGTGAAAGGTAGAAAGATTATCTTTTCAAGACACAGTAATTTAGGAAAAAAGTGGTAATTTGGTTCAAAACCGAGTTAAATACTGAAGAAGATATTTTTAAATATGTGGAAAAGTTTTATTCAGAGGATAAAAATTTAAAAAAAAAAAAAAACTTGAGGATCACAGTGTGTGGACAGTGACCTGAGAATGTGAAATGTTGTAAAAAATGGAAGCAGAGCATGTGTGTCATTTACCCAATAATTTTTGTATTAATGGAGCCAGGAAAGTGATTAGCAGAAAATAAGTTACTTTTGTGGAGAGAGTATATTTGATAAGTGAGTGTATGAAAAGAAGATGCCATTGATGTGGGGAAAGGAAGGCATCATGTTAAAAAAACTTTAAAATGGAATGCAGGAAATGTAAAAATAAATAAGAAATGCACCTTTACTTTGATTATGAGGATGAGTAAAGTGTTGCGCTGAAAGTAATAATTTAAAAGGTAGAGTTAGAGAGCTTGGAAGCTTGTATGATGTGCATCACTTGAAGAAAGGAATAAAGGAATTATAAATCATTTGAAATATGTTCAAGAGTTGTTTCTTTTAGCCAAACCACGTATAGCATTACTGAAATTTTGTAGTAATAAATGCTAGACCTCAGGCTTAGCTGTAAGTATAAATGGAAATGCACTGGGAGTCTTTATAGATGTATGAACTTTTATTTCAAAGGAAAGGAAGTCACCGTTTAAGATGTCAAAGTTTATGTTGTGCCTAGTATGAGCATTGAGGACTCCAGTTATGAGATAAGAAATAGGAAAGTAAATAAGGATGTTAAAAAATAATGAGTTAATAAAATGTGGGTTGTATTTAAGTAAGGAAAAACACACACACATACTCTACTAAGATAAATCTAACAATAGAAATAGTAGTGACTGGGCTTTTGGATCATTTTTCAATTTGGACATGTATAGGGGATGACAAATGTGAAATAAGGTTAGGTAACTGTATTAAAATGTTAACAGGAAAGATATTAGTACAGAGGAGGTTAATGTGTTGAGGGATGACCAACTGAATATGAGAGATTTTTAAAAGAGTTGGAGGGATGTGAGGCTTTTAAAAGTTAATATCCAAAATGGGTACAAAGATTGAGAGTAGAGTACAAGAAGAAAAAAAATTCAAAAGGAATTGGAAAATTACCTTTGGCTGAGATTTGAAATTATAACCAGTAGAAAGAAAGATTTGGGAAGAAAGTCTTACAGTTACTATAGTATTTAAACAGTAATGTTACTTAAAGGAATGAAAACAAGTGTCTCCTTTTTCATCACAAAATGTAAAAAGACAGAAAAGATTGATAAAAAATATTTAAGAATGGTGATAGAGGAATGTCACTGTGAGATGATGCAAGCCTGGACTATTATGTAAAGATATTTACACATATGGAGGACAGTTTTTTTTATTATGATTGGAGTTTAGAAAAATCTAAAGGAAGTTTGTTTCATTTTCTTGGAAAAAGGAAATTGAACACTGCCAGGATCTGCTAGGATGTGACCTGTGTTTAGTATGCAAGGCATCCTCTGACCCATTACTGAGGGATTTACTGTACATCAAGTCAAATGACACCAGAAATACTTGGCCTAGTGATATAAACCTTTCCTGCATCATCAACAGAAAGGTTTGAAGGGACGGGTATATCTTGCAGGGGATGCCACTGCTGTAGAACAGACCCCTTATCCACATTAAACAAAGGTAATCCCTCCCCATATTCAAGTACAGCTTTGGCCTATGGATCGGAATCAGAAAATGTACTCCTGTACTACTAATGGACAGAGGCAGCTCCTAAATGTTTCAACCCATGCATGAGTCCCCTCAAATTATCTATGGTATGATCCCAGTTATTCTCATTAAGGGTAATATATAATTATCAGCCAAGGAATGGGTAAGGCCAATCTGTAACCAAATCAGATAGGTCATTTTGAGCACAAAAAGGGAAATTGGCTAGCAAGGGGAGCTAACCTAGAAATTACCTATGAACCTATAATGTACTTGTCTACCTTATTTGTATATATGATCTGCCTGCAGATTACCCTGAGTTGATGAATCTACAATTGGTAGATTGGATACAAAGATATTTGCTTGTTCTTGGTTTATGTAGAAAGTAAGATGCTGTGATCCTTTGTATAATACCAAATGTGATGTGTCAAGTAAAACAAAGATATTAAGTTTTGGTTGCGAGTAAAAGGCTGGGGGTTAAATTTCATAATTTTCAGTAAATATTTCTCTCTCTCTCTCTCTCTCTATATATATATATATATATATATATATATATATATATATATATATATATATATACATATACACACACACACACACACACACACACACACACATATATATATATATATATATATATATATATATATATATATATATATATATATATATATGTCTGTATTTTGTACATTTGTGTAAATATTTTGAGCTATATACTTTGAATGTGTATATATTTTTTAAAGACCCATACTCTTTAAGTGTTGTTGAGGGTATTGTACATCACCTTAATTCACTAACAACTTGGACATTTGGGACAAAAGTCAGGAGCTTGTGTCACCACTAGAGAAATGAACTCAAAAAGTAATCCAGTGTATAATATAAAGAGACCACCAATGACCACAAGTTAAAAACAAAAATTGTGTAATAATCCTCAACTAAGCACTTTTGTCTCACAACATGAATGGGACTTCTTCAGAGTTAAAAAAATGCACACACATACATAGAAACTTTAAATAGTGTTGGTAAAACTCCACCCCCCACAAGAGAACTCATCAGTCAGCAAGTTAATTGAAAAACTTGGAGACAAAGCAAAATTCATGCATTTGAGTTATAAACAAAGTAAAAAAAATCAAGAACATAACTGAAAAAAATTGAAAAAAAATTGAAATTAAAAAAAAATGCTCACATAATACATTGCAATATTCTTAGCGAGTAAGTGCTTTTAACTTCAGAAGACTACTAATATAAATATAATTATTAAGCCCCTTCGGATCAGTGGCATTAGTTTTCAGTTGCCACTCAAACTCTTTGAGTTCAAGTTTAAAGGCCTCTTCTCAAATCATTATCAAGGACATCTACAATAATAAAAAAATATATATATGCCCTTTATTTTTCTGAATGTGTCTCCATAATGCATTCTTCTGTTCTTGTTTTATTTATCTTTAATGTTCATATATTCTGTATTTAATGGTCCTTTTGGTTTTCCCTATATAAAATGATTTGCGCATCAAGCATAAGACCAAAAAGACCACATTTACATTTTCTGGGGCACTTGATAGTACCTACTGCCTTTAACCAGATATGTTTACCTTCTAAAATAGAAGGGCACTGGGAACAATGCCCACATTTGGACATTCCCCTGGCATGTATAGTGGATATCCTAGATGCACCGCTCCAGTCTAAAAATTTCTTGATGTTCTAGTCCCTTCTAAAAATCACTGCGGGGGCCATTCCAGCCCTATCCAATTATATGCCACTGAAATCAAAAATCTTCCAGTTGTTCAATAAAATGTGCCTTTTAGTCTCTGCATCGTTAGTATAAGTGAAGATACAACCTGTCTGGAATTGCTTGTTATTTGGTTTCTGTATTGACAAAGCATTGCATCCCATTCCTAACAGTGGCTTATAAATCCCATCTGTCCTTTTATCATAAACCTTCGTAAATGGTTGTTCCAAAAATTCCATTGGGTACCCTCTGTTTAGTAACATTGTTCATATTTTTTACCTTCACCAAAGAATGTCTCCAGAGAGGCGATCATTCTTGCCAATCTAACTGTCCTTTGACAAGGGACTTTTTCTGGTGTAATGGGTGGCAACTATCATACTGAG
>NC_056749.1:127804323-127824323 GCF_019279795.1 Protopterus annectens
TGCATGACTTAAAATGCTGCATATTTGTACTGCATTCCTTACATTTTCAGAAATAATAGTATTTTTAATATATTTATTTACACACACACAGCGTAGCTCAAACCAAATGTGTAGAACTTGAGCAATTAATCTAAGCAGTCTGACCTGAAAATATCTGAAATTATTTGCTCAACATCTATGCAGCAAGGAAATCTGGCTGCCACTGCTTTGCTTGAATAGGTTAATCTAGAGTATAATGGTTTTGCTTACTGCATCACTGCTGATTTTGTTAGTCATTTCCTTCTATAGATTAGCAAGCACTTGGTGGCTGTTGATGCCAGCTACTAGCTGAATTCCAAATGATGTGATAATGTGTTTTCTTCATGTTGCTGATCATGCAAAATGGATAATGCTTCATAGTGCTGGAGTGGAGGCGTGATTTCCACTTGTTTTTAAAATATTTGTTGGATGCTGAGAAAGTATTGTACGTTGATGATGCATATGGTTAGATGTTTAATCAAAGTTTCAATATGTCAAGTTTTCACTAAGTTCTTTTAAGTTCCTAAAAATTCATTGTCCGCTCTCTTTTATTATATAATATGCTCTTGTTTTATATACACACACACATGTATATCTATCTATATATATATATATATATATATATATATATATATATATATATATATATATATAAATAATATGGCATTAAGTGTAGAAACAGAGTTGCTGAAATAAAGAAGAATGTTACTAAACTAATAGAAATGTATGTCTTATCTGTGTAATCTCTTCAGGGTGCTTTCTAGCATTTAAATTTTATTGTAGTGAATGATGTAGGTCATGCTAAATTTTTGTCACCTCACAGCAAGACGTTCTCCGGTTCGATCCTCGGCTGGGGTGCCTTCTGTGCGGAGTCTGCATGTCCTCCCTGTGGTCGCGTGGGTTTCCTCCGGGTGCTCCGGTTTCCTCTCACATCCCAAAGACATGCTGCAGGTGGATTGGAGACTCTAAATTGGCCCTAGGTGTGAGTGCGTGTGTGTGCCTTCTGTGGAAGGTTGGGCGCCGTCTGGCAACTCGACACTGTAAAACTCCACTACCAATCATGAGCAGACAGGTGATCCACTGTGGCGACCCCTAGCCGGGAAAAGGCGAAAGAAGAACAACTCTGGAATAGAATGTTTTGGATATCAGAGGTCATCAAGCAAACTAAACAAACCTTAAATCAGAGTAACTGCTATCTTTATTGTTCCTTGGTAAAAATTACAAAGGAAGTTAGATGTAGCACCTCTGTCTCCCTCATGCCAAAGGAAGCATCTTTGAGAAAGATGAAGCAGAGAGAGCTACATCTGTTTCAGGAAATAATTAATGGGAAAACTATGGCAGTAAGTGCATTGTACCTATTCCTGTACCATTCAGTAAAAGAGCTTCAGCGGCATCGTGCACTGGGCTTCCCAAGTGCTGAATACTATAATTAGGAAGGTTGAATATTACTGAGAATTATTGTTTATTACAGTTTGTGTCACATTTAATGAGTCGTTTAGTTAGGAGATTGAGGTAAATCTGACAATTTTTATGGCATTGTTCACGCATAGTTCACTCGAGAGAGAATTTCATTATCAACAAGGTGGATGTGAATCAGTGTTTAATTTAATTTTCTGACATATGTTTGGGAGGGTCATGGCCTTATGTGATGGCGGTGTTGACAAAACCACATCATCACTACAGACAGTCTCCTGGTACTTTTTTAAGGGGCTCCTGTTGTGGCAGCATGTATGCCACTTGTGTGTCTAGCAGATTCTGTGCTCTGTGTATTGAAGGAATTCTACTTTGGGTCTTTTTAAGAGATGCAGTATGAAGTATTGGAACAGTGAGCATGGTGGACTTAATAGAGATTTGATGGGCTTAGAAAACTAGCAACTTTTTTTTTAATCTGTGAGTTTATTTTATTTTATTTTACTTATTTAATTTTTATTTATTTATTCTTTGTTGACCAGGTTAGTCTCACTAGACTGAGTAGCCTCTTTTCAGGGGAAACCTGAGGTGGTATTTATTTGGCTAGGGATAATTTGGCCAGGTCATCTGGACGCATCCCAGATGACTGGAGAATAAGCATACTCATGCCAGTGTACAAGAACAAAGGGGATATCCACAACTGTGGGCAGTACAGAGGTATCAAACTCCTGTCACATTACATGAAAGTCCTGGAGAGGGTGACTGATAAATGGACATGTAGAGTAGTAGAAAGTAAGATGGTAGATGAGCAGTTTAGATTCAAATCATGATGCAGCACAACAGACCCAGTGTTTGCAGTGAGACAGATACTTGAGAAGAAGCTAGATATGAGGAAAGAGTCCAACTGGGCATTTCTAGACAAGAAGAAAGCATTTGACAAGGTCCCAAGAAAGCTCGTTTGGGCAGTCCGGCAGTAGTTGGAACTCCCAGAAACATTGGTAGTATTAATGGCTGTGTACAAGAACCCAATGATTCAAGTATGAACAGTGTTCGATCTCACAGAGGGATTCCCAGTGGGAGTGGGTATGCATCAGGCATCAATTCAGAGCCTACCGCTGTTCATATTGGTGATGGACTACATTAGCAATCAGGTTGGATGGGACAGATTAACAAAGTTGCTGTATGCAGATGATGTGGCATTACAGGAAGACTCTGGGCAAGAACTTCAGCAAAGCATTGCGGAATGAAATGAAAAACTGAAGGCATGTGGAATGAAACTGAATACAGATAAGACCTTGGCAATGGCAGCAAATTGGAGAAATCAGAAGAAGCTAAGAATTGAGAAAGAAGGGGACATACTGGAACAGGTTAACAGCTTCAGGTATCTGGGAGGGGTGGTTGAAGAAAAGGGAAGTCAGAATGAAGAGGTCAAAGTTAGAATCAGAGGGGCTGCAGTCGACTGGCATAGAGTGTCAAGTGTAGTGTATGACAGAAGAATGCTAAAGAAATTGAAAAGTAAGGTGTACAAAGCAGTGGTGCGACCAATGCTACTCTATGGTACAGAAACTTAGGCAGTTAAGGCAGAGCAGATGAGGAAGCTGGAGGTGATGAAGATGAAGTGCCTGAGAAAGGTGGTACTATGCACACTGAGCAACAGGCAAAGAAATGAGGACATAAAAGCAGAAGCCAGAGTATCTGCAATTGCAGAAAAGATCAAAGAGAACACATTACAGTAGTTCAGCACATGTGCAGAAAAGCAGAAGACAATCTGGCGAAAATGATTTGAGACAGATAGGAAGAAGGCAAGAGGAAGAGTGTTGATGGAGAAGTACGGCGAAGGTCAGAAGGTGTTGCATTGTGTCTTTGTGGGTTTAGAGAAAGCATATGACAGGGTGCCTAGAGAGGAGTTGTGGTGTTGTATGAGGAAGTCGGGAGTGTCAGAGAAGTATGTAAGAGTGGTACAGGATATGTACGAGGGTAGTGTGACAGTGGTGAGGTCTGTGGTGGGAATGATGGATGTGTTTAAGGTGGAGGTGGGGTTACATCAAGGATCAGCTCTGAGCCCTTTCTTATTTGCAGTGGTGATGGACAGGTTAACAGACAAGATCAGACAGGAGTCCCCGTGGACTATGATGTTTGCAGATGACATTGTGATCTGTAGTGAGAGTAGGGAACAGGTGGAGGAAACCCTGGAGAGGTGGAGATGTGCTCTAGAGAGAAGAGGAATGAAGGTCAGCAGGACTAAGACAGAATATATGTGTGTGAATGAGAGGGAGGACAGAGGAATGGTGAGGGTGCAGGGAGTAGAGATGGTGAAGGTGAATGAGTTTAAGCTCTTGGGATTAACAGTTCAGAGTAATAGTGAGTGTGGAAGAGAAGTGAAGAAGAGAGTATAAGCAGGATGGAGTGGCAGGATGGAGTGGGTGGAGAAGAGTGTCAGGAGTGATTTGTGACAGACGAGTACCAGTAAGAGTGAAAGGGAAGGTCTACAAGAGGGTAGTGAGACCAGCTATGTTATATGGGTTGGAGACAGTGGCATTGACAAAAAGGCAGGAGTCAGAGCTTGACGTGGCAGAGTTGAAGATGTTAAGATTTGCACTGGGTGTGACAAGGATGGACAGGATTAAGAATAAGTATATTAGAGGGTCAGCCCAGGTTGGAAGGTTTGGAGACAAAGCCAGAGAGGCAAGATTACGTTGGTTTGGACATGTGCTGAGGAGGGATGCAGAGTATGTTGGGAAAAAGATGCTAAGGATGAAGCTGCCAGGTAACAGGAAAAAAGGAAGGCCTAAGATAAGGTTTATGGATGTGGCGAGAGAGGACATGCAGGCAGTTGGTGTGACAGAGCAAGATGCAGAGGACAGGAAGAAATAGAAACGGTTGATCTACTGTGGCGACCCCTAATGGGAGCAGCCGAAAGAAGAAGAAGGCAAGAGGAAACAAGGACATTTTGCAAAGAGGTGGATGGACTGTGTGAGAGAACATCTGAAGCCGTCAGGCATGAGTGTTGGAAGAAGCCAGGAGTGTGGCACTGAATCAAAAGAAATGGTGACAGTTAACACGATTTCCCAACCCAATGTAGAAAATGGGAAGGGGGGGGGTGATGATGATGATTTGAGAACGTCCCCTACTCATTTCAGTAGGTGCCATGGGATCTTTTACATCCACCCAAGCTACCACCAACTCAGGCAGGTGAGATCTCTGTTTAAGGTCTCATCCGAAGGATGGCACACTCATGAGTGCAGCACCCCCTTTTATGCTGCATTGCAGTTCAAAAATCAGTCTGCCTGGTGTTTAGGAATAGATCCCACAGCTTTCTGCACCAGTGGCAGGGACAGTGAAGTGTAAAAACAGTAGGTATAATTAGTAAATAAAACTTTCTTTCAGTAGCCTGTATTGTACATGCAGAGTAAATATAGAGAAACAACATTTGTAGAAACAAGGATGCATTATGCATGCATTCATGTTTTGGTACACTGTCTTTTACTGGATGACCAACTCAGTCTTGATTAGAAAGGACTTTTTTGTGAAGCATGCATGGTTGGCATAATTGCTAAGGTCTTTGCCTCCTATGTACATAGTACATGGTTCAATCCTGACTTTTGACCAATATGTGTATGTAGTTTCCATGTCCTCCCCATGTCTCTCTTGGGTTCCTGTCTCCCAAAACCATGCTAGGTGTTTTCACCTCCAAACTCATAAAATATTGAATAAACTCGTGGGCAGCATCTCAGACTCTAGGTGGTACTTATTGAGGGAAGAGTTGGATAGATCAGACTCTTTAGGCATTAACTGTGGTACACAGTATCCTCTAGACAGTAGAACCTGGATCACCAACTGCATGCTGGGTCAGGGCTAGCCACTCAGTGGTGTAAACATTGGTTCAAGTTGATTTGGTCATGTGGACTAATTTTGCAAAAAATATGCATGTGTTTGCCAGTGATAAGGGGGTTTAAGACTTGTCTCACTCTGACCTACTCCAGGAACTCGTACTAACTGTGGAAGAGGTGCATGTACCTTTTGGACAGTTAATGCCTGCCATGAAGCCAGACAGCCCTGGGCCTATAAGATGCTGGCTGGCTGGTGTGCAGTTGTCCAGCCTTATTTACCTGGGAATGCTCTGATGAGTGAAAGTTAGATGTAAAAATCAGTCAGTCTACTGAACATGAACAAAGGATTGCTACACTGAATATAGATTTACTAAAGGACACAGCTTAGAAGTGATGGCAGGAATGAGACTAGGCATAATCTTCATGCAGGAGACAAGATGGGAAGGGCAGTTGATCAGAGCCACTTGGCTTGTGAGTCCAAGTCAACTACTTAGGGGAGTGACATAATAGAAATGCTGTGAGGACTAAGGAGGAGTATTCTGAGGATACTGAGGTTGGTATATTGGTTAAGGTGTTTATCTTACAAACATAAGGTGCAAAGTTTGATTCTTACATGGGGTGATTGGCTAAGCTTAAAATGGCCCCACAAGTACTAATCTATGAAGCTATGAACCTATGAACTGTAGTATAAGGACTGGGCAGCATTCATAGTCTCAGCCTGTCCAACTACAGGCTTGTGATAGCAAGGAACATGCATTCAGCCAGCTGTTATAGGCCGTACTAGATAAAACAGGACAACATGAGCTCATTTTAGGTTAAAAGACTGCCCAGGTCCAAATTGTTGAGGCAACGGGAATAAAGGAGGACAGGCTATTCTAGGCTTCTGTTTGGTAAATGGGTTGAGGCTGGCCAAATATAGTTCAGTAAGAGAGTCACACAATCACATACTAGAGTGGTCAGCTCGACTCTGGTAGATTTCCACCTAGTGGTAGAATCAGAGTTTGCCAATTCATAGGACAGTAGAAACACTCTCACACCCTGGATAAGGGCTGTTTCTGCCATTGGGGTGTGCGTACCATGTAGTTTCCTTGCCAAGGGACAGTTAGGCTCTGCTCCTGAAACATGAATCGTTCCACTGGTGAAGACAGAAGAAAAAAAGGAAATATATGTAATATAATATAAAAATATAAAAGGTGTTGAATATATAATTTAATATAAAAATATAAAAGACGTGTTGAATATATAATTTTAATAAACACATATAGGTTATGAGAATTAGTCACATAAGACAATTTTAATAAATAATACTAATAAAATGTGTTATGTTATATATTTTTAATTTTCATATTATACAGTTTATACATTCATAATTATAATTTATTTATGTAGATTTACATCTATTTTATTATATTTATGATGTGCATGTAAAGATGTTTTTAAAGATTTAAAACTATATTTACATAAAAATATATATAAAATATTTAAAGCATTTTTTAATAGGGAAAGATAAAAAATATTCTAATATACACAACATTTTAGTATGAAATTTTATACAGTGTGTGAATGTAACAGTTTTAATGTCATAACACGTTTTTTTTTTTCCACACGAGCACAGTTGGATGTTTATTTACTTAACTTTATATGGTCATCTATTCCCCATGTATACAGACGTATACTGCATAATTGTTTTATTGATTAATTGTTTGTTTGTATTGATTGGTTCATTTAAATTTTACATGTATATAAGGTTTGCAATGAGTTTGATACATGGTTCTGATGAGGTCTCCAGTGTGGAGATGAAAGCGCTAAACCTATATGTATTTGTTCAATAAAAGAGTTTTGTGATACTTTTCTGACGTTTGGAAGTGGTGGTGGTGAACCTTTTTGGATTTAGGAAGACAGCCTTTATTGCAACGTGGACTACCGTGATTTTTTTATGTTTTTTATGGTTTATTAATTACCTACGGTTCAGAAGAAAAAAAGGCACAAACTCCTCCATGGCTGCCTGGATTATGGCCCCCTTAGAATAGCTGTCACTGTCGTGTAGTTTGGCCCCTGCACTGAATGGGTCAAAACCAGTGGTGGGGTAATGTTTAGATAATACATAACAAAAAGGACTTGAATAAAATGGGTATTCATGTAGTTAGATAATGTACAGCTCACAGGTTTGTCTCATTCATGTGTATAGGTTTCTTGGTTTTCAGGTTCCTATCACCAGTGCTTGTTTACTGGAAATTAAGTATTACCATTCCCACAAGTGTACAATTTCCTTCTTCGCTGAATAAAGGGAAGGTCTAAACTATTGGATTGAATGCACTATTTTTATACCAATTGCTATCCTTAATGGTTTTAAGTGGTATTCTTTGCCAAGTCATATTTTTTCTTTTTTTGTTTTTCAAGGTATATATTTTTTTTCAGTTCAGATTCCTCCTGGACCCCCACTTGTCTGTTGTGTGCATATCTTTTTGTTTGCAGGAAGTTTTTGAAGTGTGCAGATGTTTTGTTTCTAATAGAAGCAAACTTGCATATCTTTAAGAAAAGACCAGTATTTGATTGTGAAAAGCAGTAGGGTGCTAAATGTCACAATGTTTATTTAATGAATTAAAAACTGAAAATGGCAATGGGACGGTCATTACAGTTTATTCAACTTTCAATAATCTGTCCATATTTTTGTCTTTTTCATTGTTGCTAATTAGGATTTCTATGCTGTTATCCTTCTGTTTTTCGTATTTTCGCTGATCGGGTTGAAGTATTTACAGAGGTAATTTTAATGTACATTAAAAGGCATGCAAAGAAACACTAGAAAGTCTTTTGTGAATCAAAAACGGTGTGATTTAGGTGTATAGCAGCAGCACTTGTAGTGGTTAAGTGTTTGAAGTATGAGGTTCAAGTCCAGTTTGATCCTGTTCCTGGTAACCATTTCAAATAGCAGGACCTGCTTGAGTGAGTGTCATAATATGGAGACTCAATTGCCGAAAATTCTGACTTCCATATATCAAGTCCAAGATTGCCATGTCTTAGAATATTCCCTCTTCTCCAAGGTATGTCAGTCTTGGATTTGGTATACGTTTTTTTGGGGGCTTACCTCCTGAAAAAAAAAATTTAAAGGAGAATGAGTGCTGTTAGATATTTGATTTTTCCTGGCTTTCTGATTTTTTTTTTGGGGGGGGGGCATGTCAGGAGTTTGCATTTTGAGACCTGCCATTTCAGTTGGGAGCCTCCATTTTCTACTAAGCTGATGCTCTGCACTGCACTACTTAATATATCTCATTTTGTGAGGTTACAAAAAGGGGCTTTTTTAGAATAAATAAATGACAGCAACTACTCAGGGTGATACATCATTTAGACATAGTTCAAAAGAAAGCATATTTTAACATCAGGGATTACGTGGGTCTCCAGTCATCAACATAATGTTATGTGTTTGAAACACAGATGTCAAGAAAATCACCTCAGGTGCAATGCTGGTGAAATGATTCATTCTTCCAGTTTTGTTTTGTGTGCCCTTTTGAAGGAATGGTTAATAAGGTGGGGTTTTCAAGATGTTGTTATATAATGTGTTTGTTTTAATAAAGACCTCTTTTATAACAGCAGCATCCTTGTGGAGGTTTTTTGCTTATTTGAATGTCCTGACTGTTTACCTCCTGTTTGGATCTTGTCAGCACCAAGCATTTTGGATTTTTCGCTTATTTGAATGTGTTTCAAGGTTGCATGACAATGTTCGAAGGTTGGGTATTCTTTTGTAAATGCATTTATTTGGTATGTAATGTTGGTTTTCTACTTCTTTCAATAAACACGTATTAATCTTGGCAGCCATGTTGAGAACACCTAACATCCCTAGTTTTGATTGGTGGTACTCTGTCATAATTGTTTGTAGTGCCTGGAGCTTTACTTGCTCCCTTGTACTTCAAACGTTTGACAGAAAAAAAAGAAAAACAAAACCAGTGTATTAGCATTGGGAGATAAAAAGGAGGAGAAAGTGAGTACTAAAATTTGAAGGGGTTGGAAATCTGGGGGTATGGCCTGAGAGGAGGCAGTTTGAGACAAACATGCTCTAAACAGAGTTTTGAATTTATTTATTTTCTTTATTAGCCAAGATAATTTTATCAAAGCAAAAAAAAGGTACATTTTTAGTGCATCCCGCGGAAAATGTTCCATTAGATATAAATAAAAATAGCAAAACTGTGTAAAGATGACGAAAACAAAATTAAGGAACATATTTACAAACTAGACTGAACATTACAATACTAAAAAATCTATATAACTGTACAAGAATAAGATAGAAATAAACTGAACATTGAAAATGTGGTTTTATGTAGAATTATTGACACTGAAATAAAATGCTTGTACTCTGATATTACCACAGAGTAAAAGAATATCTTTCTAATACTAGAAAAATAGAATAATAGACAAGTTGTTATATGTTCAGTTTTGTGCATGAGTTTTTTGCATTGGTTGATAAGTATAGATGAAGCATAGACAACTACTGAAAGATAGTTTGGGGAGATTCTACGAGTTACAGATTACATTTTAGAAGATGTGGTTAGTTCTTCATGGTTTTTATTTTGAAGGCTTGTAGGACTGAATGTATTTCTTATGCTGTCTAAGATTGTAAGATGGCATTTTAATGGTGAATTTTGCAGGCGAGTGAGTGTAAGCCTCAGAATATAAGAATTTAAATAGCAGATATCCCAAGAGGCTAACTGTTAGCTTAATGGTTTGACAATTAGTGATGATGATGATGCTTTGGGAAGCTGGTGAGGAATCTTTACATTTTATCACAGGTGGTCTGTGGGGCATTAATATTTTTGCTTGAAGCTGTAGCTGCTAAATGAAGACAGTATTCAAGCTGGAAAAAAAGATTTTCATACCTGTGAGAGATCTTACAAGTAAGGACCGAAATTAAGATATCTTTTGAGCCCAGAAGAGTATCTTTTGCATTGAGAGTTTGAAAGCTCAAGACCAAGTCAAATGGCTAGGTATTTGAAAAATGTTCTTAAACTGATACGGAAATAAGGACTTTAATACCTAAATGGGTAAGACATTTTTGTGAATTTTTGAGACTTAGAGTGGATTTGTTCAGTGATCTACGGATGCTTTGAAACATAAATGTGCAGTACATAATTTTATTTATGATTTTGACACACTTAGAATGCTAAGAATTCTTACCTTCGTTCTAATTGTAAATGCAGACATGAATATGCAAGAATAATTGAATAATCAAGCCATTGCAGCTGCCAGCTGTGCGAATGATATTTTCAAAGTCATGCCTTAAGACTAATCCTCTTCAAATGTCTTTTTGTCAGCATTCTTAAAACCTGCAAACATAAAAGTCTGTTAACATTGTGAAAAGGGTAATAAGACCCAGTCCATGAGCAAAAGGTAAATGAAATGTCCAAAACAGATCTTCATTTTTACAATGCTGCATTAGTTACAATACGTCTTGTCAGCATAGTGATAGTGAATGCCGCAATATCTCTGCAATATGAGCATTTAACACTAACAAGAAGAGTATAACTGCTAAAAACTTTTTGCTTTTGTTTAAAGTTTTAGAGCTGTAGTACTGTAAGAATCAGCAGTAACAAACCACACTGTGTGAGATAAGTAATCTGACATCAGAAATAAATCTCTGAGCTGTAGAGAAGTCATCTGGCTCCCTGGGCAGCACTCCAAGACTGACACCTCCTCAACCTGCAGAGTTAGGCAGCTGCTAGTAGGTTTCAACCACGCAAGCTCATTGCTGCAGTTACTAACACAACAAGGTACTAAATGATTCATTTAAGAAGCCACATTAGGTAAGGGGCAGAAGATAAAGTGAAATCCTACTGGGGAAGTAAATCTTCACCAACAGGGTATTAATGTATCAAGAGAGTCTGAAAGAAAGCAAAGTCAGAGACTTCATTGCAAAGTAAGCTGCCATGAAGAATGGATAGAAAAAAAACTGCTGACATCCTGTTGACTCCTGATAACCACACATTTTAGTGAGGTGGGGAAAAAAACAAATAAAAACTGAAGTAATAAAAGTAACTGAAGTAGGAGAGTGTGTATGTGTACACCTGAACCCTTGTTTGTGCATCTGACTGAATGTGTCTGTTTATTTGTGAAAACCTGTCCTTTGCATGTTATGTCTGTCTGTGTACATATTTAAGTGGCTGTATCTGTAGACATTATTAAATATTTGCATATATTTTGGATGTGAAATATATCCAGCAGTGACTACTACATATCCTACAACAAATTTGAAACTTTAAATTGAGGAACTATTTTACATCAAAAATATATAAAAATATCTTAAAACAAATACAGAACAATTTAATAGGCAGTCCCTTATCTAAGTGCAATAATGCCCTCCAGGGTGGGCGTTACAGAGAAATAATGGACCTTGCAGGGGTGGGAAGCTCCCTCTGCTTTTGGTATCAAGACACATGACATGATTGGGAAATGCATTATTTCCCTATCGCACCCACCCTGTAAGGCCTTATTGCTTAAATACACACACACACACACACACACACACACACATACACTTTGAGTATCCAATCCACTACACCATGTCTTTGGGATGTGGGAGGAAACCGGAGCACCTGGAGAAAACCCATGCGACCGCAAGGAGGACATGCAGACTCCACATAGAAGGCACCCTAGCCAAGAATCAAACCCAGAACCTCTTGCTGTGAGGTGGCAATGCTAACTTTTGCACCACTGTGGTTATATTATAGGTTAGTAATAAGTTTTATTTAATGTACTTTTGTGCACATTTTGTGAAGGTTGGTTTTGCCATTTTTCAATTGGCAGGTTATTTTATGTTTTTTTTCCATTTCTTAAATTTAATTTGTTTACGTTTAATTTCTGTGTGTCTGGTTGAAGTCTGTATACCGATTCTTAAGGAGTTTATTTGTGAAAGGATAATAATTACTTCGTCCAAATGTTAAGACATATTAACAAAATTAAGTAGGAAGTTCTTTTTTTCTAATTCACTGTTAACCTAAAAGAAAGTAAAACACTGAGTAAAACCAAGTTCTCTCTGCACACAACATAGTGGCATAGCTACCAGATAGTTAGATAAATCATTTCCCAGTCCAAAGAGGTTAAGGATTTTTTCCATTCTTTTGCTGCATGAACTTGGCATCACTTTTCTATAACAGCAAAAGTATGGTTGTTCCTATACGCACTGATGAGTTCTATGATAGTACTGCAGACCAAAATGGGCCCCAAGGCAAACAGGATTCTGTACTTTTATGACATCGCTCACAGAGTAAGATGTCCAAAGGATTTGCAAATGAGCAATATTACATCTGACTCCCCATCACAAATTATAAATCCATTTATTTTGAGTTTGCATGATTCAGACAAATAACAGGTAATTTCAAAATTCATTGTCACACTTTTTAAACATTTTTTTTATTTTGTAGGAGACTTTTCCCCTCGCATTTATTTATCATTATTTGTTTATTTATTGAAATATGATTACCGCTAAAGACTGACTAGGTAGGAGCTCATGTTTATCTGAGGCCTTGGGTGAGCAAGAAATCTATAGTCACTAAAAATAATACAGAAAACAAATACGGTTTAAATAATAATACCAAATTAAACATAATCTGAAAACATTGGTTAAGTATAGATACAAGTTATATGAAAATTAATAAATATTTAGAGACATTTTAGCCAGTTTATAGAGAAATTAAAGGTAGGTTAGTATAATACAAACAGGAAGTGCAATAGGAAGTGAGAGAAAAGGAGACATATGCTACATTAAGACAGAAAGCCGTGGGAAAGATATTGACAGAAGGAAGTGAGTGAAGTGAGAGTAAGGAGATGTAAGGTATGAATAGGTAGTTGTCATCATTTAGGGATATAGTTTAGCTTGGTGTTGAGCAAGAACAGAGACAGGTTTTGGCTAGGAAGTCTTTCAGAAAGGTTTTGAAAGATGGGTGGGAGGGTTTTGACCTGATGGATAGACATAAGGAGCTTACCGTCATGGTATGTGATTGCATGACTGCTGGTGTATATAGGAGAGGCCACATCCTGGAAGTAATGCCCAATGAATCCCCCCTCACTTTTACTGGCTAGTAGTATAATCTTTTATTTGTGTTCATTGAGATAGACAACTGTAGGCTGATCAAAGAAATTAAGTCTTTTATTTCAGGCGGGTGAGCTCAGCTGAGCTAAAATAAGCATGATAGCCAAAGGGTTCCTCTGCTCGAATGTTTGGAAGACAAGGTGCTGGTGTACTGCTCATAGTGACCAAGTGCTGCTGTGCACGTGCAGATCTCTCAATTGTCTTTGACTTTGCAGAATATCTCAGATTGTTTTCCTCATATTGTATTTGCATTATTGTAAAATTTTCATTGAGGACTGCAGTCAACAATAATGGCATACATTTCAGTTTCAAACTAAACAGTTTACAGAAAAAGCATGCTAATGCAAAGCCTGTTGTTCTACCACCTTTCTAAGTTGACAAATGCCATATATGTTCATGATTTTAGTCCCCTGAAACGTATTTTTAGCTTTCTGCTTGAATCTTTAGCTAAGATGTTGCGATGTGTTTGGGATAGGGAGGCTGTAGTACATTGTACGCTGTATTTTGACAGTGTTTACCTAAGAAGATGAATTCCTGTGTGGCAGTTCACCATCTGAGAAGTCTAGTCACGGCTATACAAGTGTCTGTAATTGATGATCATATCGGCATGTGTGGGCAGGCTGGGATAGATACTTTCAATTGTTCCTGATTTCACAGAATTTACTTTTTTTTGCCTTATATTTTGGTCTGTTCCTTGTAAATATTGTGGCTTTTTTGACAAATCAGATGGAAATGCATTAACTAAATGATATCATAAATTTGGGTTTCAGACTTAATAACCTTCAAAAATCTTGCTAATGAAAGCATTATTCAATCCCATTTCTAAGTTTGTAAAGGCAGTAGCTGCCCCCGATTTTGGTCTACTGTCCACCATAATTGTTAGCTTTCTCCTTGATTCCTGAGCTAATAGTTTGAGGAGAATGTAAGAGAACAGTAGGTTACATACTGCATTCTGACAGCAGTGAGCTGAGAGGAGAATGCCTTTGTTTTTGAAAATGACTGTGTGTGCACTGGAGAGGCTTTGTAGTGTGTTTAAAATTAGCAGCTTGGTCTTAAATTTGTTTTCACATTTCGTGCCACCGAATGCTGTGACCATTGGCTCTAGATGATGGTCACTGTTGGTGTAACATTCTAACCTTGTTTGCAGAAATGGGAGAAGAGGTTTGTGGATGGATGGATTACAATCAAGCCTCAGTATTATACTCAGTAAGTGGCTGTCTGTGGTGATCTGGGCAGGATGTGTAGGATAATAAGTGATCTTTGGCAAAGTATCACATCAAGTAGTGTTAGCTTCTAAAAGTGCTTGGTTCTCTGAGTTTTTGACTGATTCCTTCTGTATAAAGTCTGTACATATGCCCTATCTCTGTGTGTGTTAATTATTTGTGTGTTTTGGTTTCTGCATCCTGACTGTCAGCTGTACAATATAGTCTTCTGGCCATTTGTGCTTTGACTTTCAATCCAATCTAAAAGCAGAGGGGTATGCAGAACATACCCATCTCTTTTTGTTAAGATAGGAAGCCTAGCACTGTTTCCAGGTAGAATTTCTACGTCCTTACATTCTTCTTCTCTTTTTCTTGGGAATTGTTTTGTTAGTTTTGAACATTAAGCTTTAGACACAACTTATTTTTTCCTTGTAAGAAAAAATAAGACTAGATTTCTTTCCCTACTCAAGATATTTTGCTTAAGCCATCATTAAAAAAAAGGTGTACAAGCACTAAGGATACATATTGGACCATCCAGAACTCTGTTACCTCTATGGAGCATAAGAATGCATAATGGAGCATCCAGAACTCTATGACCTCAGTGGTGCCAAGCGGACCCATACCTCCTGCTTAATTTTGTTACTTCCTGCAAATTTATTGCAGTAGAGTTATTTTCCAGTTAGGTTTTTTTAAAAGCATGGGGAGGGGGTCTAATAAATAACACAAATTGTGAAAAAACAGTAAATATATTTTATCTGGGTTTTGTGAGGCCAGGGTGAGTGGAAAATTGCATTGTGGGTTTGGTGGGGGGTAGCACCGTGGAAATGCAGGGGATATAGCAAATGTGGTGTTGTAATAGTATCAAGCCTTATTTTTATTTTTACTCCTCTGTTTAAATGTACCACTAGCATTTTTTGCTTGACAAGTTTGTTTACCTTTGCAAGTTTCGATGGTCATCTTTATTTTATGTAACCAGTAAATGTTAAAGGTCTTTTAAAGTCTTTTAAAAATAGATTATGAGAACAAAGCCAGGTCCAGCACTAGATGACCAATCCATTTGCTTTTGGCTCAGAGGCTACAACATTTAATTTTTCATTAAACAATTAATGAAAATTACATTACTACTTTAAGGATGCACTCTGCATCTATCCATGGATGCATCTTAAGTATGATGCATCCATGCGCATGTGTCCGTGGATGCAACTTAAATACAATGCATGCAGACACTTTAAATTTTGAAGCTTTCTGCTGCTTTCATGTGGGATTTGTAACTGCAGCCAGAGAACTTGTTTGCCATGAGAGATGAGCATGGGATTTGGGGGGCTGATACCCTGCAAGAGAAGGGTGTTCCTTCCTTTCATGTGTGTGTGTGTGTGTGTGTGTGTGTGTGTGTGTGTGTGTGTGTAAAATGCCCTAGTTAGGGATGGCAGGTTTGTTAATTAACTTGCTCAGGCTCAAACCCTGTACCTTGGTTAGAGGACACAATAGCCTGAATTCTCTCCACCGATTACCAGACTGCTTAGTGTGTTTTTAATTGTGATATTCAAGGGAAGAGAAGTTTACTGTTGCTTATGCTAAATCTGTTTTCAATGTGCATTGATTTTGTTTAGCAATTGACAGTCACTGTTAGTGTTGTAGAGTTTGAAAGCAGTGTTAGTTGCACAACAGGTAGCATACTTGCCTTGGTGCAGAAGGGTGTGGGTTCTGTGTGTGTGTGTGTGTGTGTGTGTGTGTGTGTGTGTGTGTGTGTGTGTGTGTGTGTTCCACTCCTGCATATGACCTCTTATGAATAAGAGGCCTAGTAATTATGGACCTTTTGTCAGTCATTCCATATTGCAATATAAACAAAGTAACAATGTCTTTTCTTTTAATGTAACATAGGCAATTTATTCTTCAAGGGTAGCAGGCACCACACTTGTACATGAAATACTGAAATGTAAAGCTGTTTCTCAGTAGCAACCTCTTCACTAGTTAGAGATCTTTTAAATATAGAATTATTCAGATGACGTTTAATTCTACAGAGATGTGCATATTGACTGATATTGGTGGATTGTAATGACAGAACTTTGAGTGGCCTTTTATGGTAGAAATGGTCATTATTTATTAATTTTGTCATTATTGGTTCATATGTTTTGCTTCATTGCTTACTGGAAGAATATTTAAAATTACAAATTTAAAACACACTAACATGTGGTGCTATATTATATAAGAAATATTATTTAATACAGTCAGGAAGGTGGATCAAAGAACACATGCATGAATGCATGGTCCTAAAAATGCATGCAAGGGACCTATTGTTTGAAAACAGCCCAAAGGTAAACTTAATCCATTACTGGCTAGATGCATTTGAATGTGAGTTTCAATGACTGTGAGTTTCATGGACGGAGAAGTTTACTGTTCACGCTGTTTTCATTATGAGAATTTATTGTTTTGTTTAGCAAATAGCTGTCAGTATTTGTGTTATAACATTTGAAATAAAAGATTCGAATTACATCCAAATCTGAAATCATTATGGAAGTGAAGAAAATGGTGTGCATGCAGACATGTTTGAAGAGTGTTATGGTAACTGCGGAAAAATAGCCTAGCAATGGGACAATGGATTGGTGGGAGGGGGGAATGATCAATTACTCTGCCTAGGACCCCATTTGACTATAATCCAGCTCTGAGTGAGAAATATTGTTTGTGGCCTTAGGTTCAGTAGTGCTGTTTTAGAGGTCTTTTTCTGACCTCATTTTATTTTGTTGCGTTTAAGTATACAGTATTAACAAAAGTTTAATCTTTGGGATAACGCTTTTTGTTTGTATTTACCAGTAAATAGACATATGTTTACAAGATATTTAAGAAGCTCCATGGATTTCCAAAACATGTCTGTATTTTTTTATTTTAATATTTGATTACAGAGGAATGTATGTTAAGAATGGAAATGATTTGGAAAAGAATACTGTGGTAGTCTTATATATTATTCAATTTTTTTTGTACAACTATGTATCGAAAGCTTGCAGTTATTCATATAAGGAATGTAAAGGCATTGATTCATAGTATGAAAGTAGCAGAGTTAATAAAACATTAAATATAAATGTAATGTTGCTGTTTGTCTTTTCGGCTTTTCCCGGTTAGGAGTCGCCACAGTGGAACTCCGGTCTGCTAATGATTGGCAGTCGATTTTTATGGTGCCGAGTTGCCAGCCCACTGCCCAACCCTCAGCAAAGGCACACCCATTCACGCATGTCTTTTGAATGCCACTCGACCATGGGGAGGAGATTCCACAGAGAAGGTGCTCCAGCCGAAAATCAAACAGGAGAACCTCTTGCTGTGAGGCAGCAACGCTACCGCTGTACCACCGCGGCTTACTATGATTTTAATATTGCAACTTCGTACTTGTAGTATTTTGTACTACTGTAGAGCTAATTTATTTATTTTTTGCATAAGGATTACTACAAGTTACAACAAAAAAAAAAGCGAGAAGACAAAGTGCCAAAGATAAAAACCAACGAAAAAGGCACCCTGGAAGAACGACCAGCATTCTTGGATTACTACAAGTTAACAATTTTTTAGTTACAATGTCAGTTGTCTTAGATTTCTCATTAAGGTGCTAGCTAGCACATATTAGTACAATGTATCTAATAATGCAGATATGTTTTTCCTGCTTTATTAGTTATACTAATATATGGATGGCGCAGTGGTGCAGCGGTAGCATTGTCACCTCACAGCAAGAGGTTCTCCGGTTCGATTCTCGGCTGGGGTGCCTTCTTTGTGTAGTCTGCAAGTCCTCCCTGCATTCATGTGGGTTTCCTCTGGGAGCTGCGGTTTCCTCCCACATTACAAAGACATGCATCTAGAGCGTTTTTTCCCCAGGCCTCCGCTGAAAATTGGCTTCATTCCAAGTTGGCCTTTCCTGGTTAACAAATGTAAAATAAATAAAATAAAATAAACAAAAATACTTAGAAACATGGTGGTAAAGTTATTAGACTCTCTTAGTTTGTCTTGCTATCTTTTAACACTGAAGCATTTGACAAGAATAATTTTGCAATGTATCCTTAAGCAAAAACAGACACTTGGGTGTGGGTATATGAGGATTTACCCACTGTTGGTGTGATTTGATCATGAAGGTGAAGCACAAGTGATTAAACAAAGTCAACCATGGGTAAATACTTATATATCCACACCCATGAGTCAGTTATTGTGATTGCTTTTCTTAAATAATGTCTTTGTATAATGGCACCGTAATGTTCTTCTGAAGTTGTTGATCTGTTGTGCATGTGTTTGGGACATAAGTTCCCAAGCTTGCACAGTACATCAGTGCTGTTCAACAAAAGCAACTGAGAGAATTTCCATTGATTTTTTTTTATTTTTTTATTTAGACTATTAAATCAGTTCAGAGATATAGCTGTTAGTTTTCTAGAACACACCTGATTTTCC
This sequence comes from Protopterus annectens, assembly GCF_019279795.1. NCBI lineage: Eukaryota > Metazoa > Chordata > Ceratodontiformes > Protopteridae > Protopterus > Protopterus annectens. The sequence goes on from NC_056749.1 coordinate 127,823,280, forward strand.
TTGTACTTTGTCTGCCCTCCATACAGACCTCTCAACCTCTTAGCACAAAAATGTGGACAGAGGCCCCCAAAATGGGAACAGATTGTAACTGTTTCTCTAAACTTAGAAAGCTGTTAAAATAACAGGGTTTGTCTTAGCGTAAATTGTTTGAAAGATCTTAAGTCTGAAACTCAAATGCATGTCATTGTTTAGTGACTGTACTCCTCGGTGATTTGTCAGAAAACCACAAATTTTATGAGGAACAGACCAAAAATATGAGGCAAAAATCTGGACAATCTGTAAAATCTGTGCATTTTCAGAGGTACACCATATAACAGTAGGTAAAATTCTGGCTATTAATAGTTCTTTAGCGGACAGATGGTTTTCCATTGATATATGCTTGATTTACAGTGGGCATGCTGATCCAAATAGCATGCTCGTTTTTGATTAACAACAACCCATCATTGTATAGTATGTAATATACAGATATCATGTGATTTCCATATATATAAAGTACAATGTCAATAGTTCTGATTTGCTCAATAAAGATGAGTTTAGAATTTATAGTGATACATAGTTTAAATGTTCAGATGAGAAAGTATACTGTAATATAACACTGATATTGACATGAGTTTGCACAAGATTTATACTAATCCATGTACTGCCGTTTCATGGTAGTATAGATGACTACAGAAAATGTGGAGAGATTTCCCATTACAGGTTTGATAGTATGCTTTAATATTACACTGACACTACCACAATTATATATTAACTAGCCTACTGCTATTCCAAGGTACCCATATAACCAATTAATAGTGACTGCAGGAAGAATAGATGGAGAAATACCATTTCTTAGCTCAAGCATGACCATATGCATTAATATTCAATCAGAAACAGTACTGCTTTCTGCAACACATAGTTATAAAGAACGTACTATTAAGCTATGCTATACATTTGTCAGATGCATACTACCAGTAGCATGGATTTACACAATAGAAACATTTGCAAACTGTGCATGAAGGCCAGAACCAATGGGAAATATGGTTGTCATACTTTATACTTTAC
>NC_056749.1:127831823-127834323 GCF_019279795.1 Protopterus annectens
TACCACTTCTATCTCCCTTAGCCAAAATCATGGAAAAATGTATACACAAACAACTACTTAACCATCTCCTCCATAATAACCTACTGGCTAAGACTCAGCATGGATTTAGACCTTCCCATAGTACTAGCACAGCTTTACTCTCCTTTACCAACACCATCAACTATAACCGTAACAATAATAAACTTACATCTTCTCTATTCATAGACCTATCAAAAGCCTTTGATATGGTTAATCATACACTTCTTCTGCACACACTTAAATCTCTTGCACTGGATCCCTCCTCCTTAACCTGGTTTACTTCTTATCTAGGAAACCGTCACCAGGCAGTACTCTGGAAAAATTCACTATCTGCTCTCCTTCCTATCTCATTAGGAGTACCCCAAGGGTCTATCCTAGGCCCACTTCTATTTTCCACCTTTATTAATGACCTCCAATCAGCTATCCCTAACACTACCTGCATACAATATGCAGACGATTCCACTATAATTTGTACTGCTTCCTCACAAACAGAACTCCAGTCTCTTACACAAAAAGCCTTTTTAACTGTTGAACAGTGGTTCTCTGATCGCTGTCTACTCCTTAACCCTAAGAAAACCAAATTGTTACTATTTTCACCTACCCGAAGATCTACTTCTATAAACTTCTCTATTAATTCTACTAATAACACTCAAATTTCTCCTGACCCTTCAACAAAACTTCTAGGTGTTACTATTGACAATAATCTAAACTACGATTGTCACATCAACAACACAATAAAAGCAGTTAATAAAAAGATTGGATCCCTTTACAGAATCAAACCCTTTCGTACACCTGAAGCCCAGACCACCTTAGCCCAATTACACCTTATCTCTACCCTTCTATATGCTTCCCCTATTTATACTAATCTCTCTAAAAGTAACCTTAAGAAACTTACTACATCTTACCATAATATTGCTCGATTTGCCACAGGATCTCAGTTTAGAACTCACCACTGTCTAAACTTAAAACAACTGGCTAGAACTTCCTAACAAGCTTATATATCAACAACTCTTAATAGCTCACAAAATTCTATATCAACCATCTAAAACACCAGTTCTCAGTAGCCTCTTGACTCCTTATAACAACCTGAAACAACTACGTTCTTCAGACAAACTCCTAGTTAATAGTACCAAAACTATTAATTCTGCAGGTAATTGCCTTTTTTCTAACTCAGTTGGCAAAATATGGAATAACCTTCCATCTAATATCTCCTCTTTGGCCACCCTTCCACTCTTTAAGAAACAACTGCTAACACATCTTAATAAATTCTGGCTTTGCTCTTGTACCAACCCTGACTAACCTACCTTCTTTATTTCCTCTACCTCAATTCTTCCTTCTCTGCTATGAAATCGTGATAAACTTCCTCTGACATAACATCTTCGTAGATATTAATGATCTCACATGTTGAAAAAAAAAAAAAAAAAATTTTTATATCTTCTACCATTTTCTCAAATAATGTATTGATACACTGAATGACTAGACACTACCAAATTTCGTATTGTAAGGCGTTAACCATTTATTTAAATATTTTCCTGTTTTGGATATTATTATTTTTTTTTTTTTACTCTTACATATGTATTAGCAATAGTAACATCTTCTTATCCTTAATTGCTTAAAACTTTTGTTTTATGTGTATTTGTATTCTCTAAACTTGTTTTAACCTATGGAGCTTTTCTCCCCGGGCCTCCACTGAAAATGGACTTTGATCCAGCTGGACTAGCCCGGTCAACAAATGTAAAATAAATAAATAAATATATATATATATATATATATATATATATATATATATATATATATATATATATGTATATATACATACATATATATATATATATATATATATATATATACATATATATATATATATATATATATATATATATATATATATATATATATATATATATATATATATATATATACATAGATATATATATATATATACATATATACACACATATATATATATATATACATATATATACGTATATATATATATATATATATATATATTATATATTTATATATATATACATATATATATACATATATATACGTATATATATATACATATATATATATATATGCTAAATCCATTGCCGAACTCCAAACTAATACTCAAGATATATTCTCCAAAGTCGAAACTTGGTTCTTAAAACGTTGCCTACTCCTTAACGCAAAAAAAACCAAACTCCTACTCTTTAAGCCTACTAATAGATCCCCTGCACTAGATTTCACTATCTTATCTAATAATGGAACCATTATATCACCTGACCCCACTACCAAACTGCTAGGTGTCACAATAGACAACAACCTTACCTTTGACTGTCACATTAATAATACCATTAAAATGTAAACAGGAAACACGGCTCTCTATCGAATAGGACTTTTTAACCTCCCAGCCAAAGCTACTCTTGCCCACTCTCACCTCATCTCTACTCTTCTCTATGCCTCACCAATCTACACTAACCTCAAAAAACAA